>NC_072456.1:6403078-6644152 GCF_027596085.1 Anoplopoma fimbria
AAAAGCAGGTGTGGCTATTTTCTCACGGCCCTGGGGCAACTCTACTATACGAAGAAAAGTAAATGGTTAACATTGACTAACTGGATTTTGGATGAAGGGTTTTTTTTTTAAGGTTTCGACTTTTCATGCAATTTGGGATTTAATGTAAATGAAGATTTCTTAAAAATGGGTATACAAGGCATGTAGAATATAAAAGGATTCTTTTTTATACCAAAAATGTCTTACTTATTTACTTTTTAAAGCACTAGCAGCACTATCTCAAAAAATCGCTAAATTTAGCAAGAAAGTTGCCAAGTCTGCCACACCGACTGTCCATCCCTTTAGGCCTCCTTCTCTTCCTCACAAACATGGCTTCTATCAGTACTGAAAGCTGTGAAGCTGTAGCAGCTTGATGAAGGCTCCACAATGCGCAATGAGTGCATGGTAGGTATGCAATGCCATCATTTTACCAGCGTAACTGCGGTAAAATCAAAGCAACAGCAGAGCCTGGTTGGAAGTTTTATGTCGTCTTCACGGCACTCAATGTAGTGAAATCACGAAGAAATAGTTTTGTTTTTCAGAAGCTAATGTTTGAGTTCTGAGAATGTCTAGTTAATAAAACAGGATACCAAGACTTAGCAGCAGGTACACTTCTCTCTCATCACAGTAAAAGTTTATTACACAAATCAGACATGAAATAAACAGCAAAACACATGATCCACATGACAAACAAATAGGAAAACATGAGCTCTCTGACTCAAAGCTGCATCTTGAAATGTCATCTACCTGATATAAAACTTGATATTGAAATTGAAAAAAATAGTCAGTGAGCAAGTACGACTTGCTTTCGGTTTGTGACTTGGTAATAGTTCAGTCTAACAAAGTCTGATTGTACAAGCAAAATAAATGTGTTCAGTTGATGTCTTTAAATCTAACCCTAACACCAAAGGGTTTTTTAACAGGAGGTTAAAGCTCTTCTTTCTTCTTCAGGATTATCTGCCGCACCATTTCAGCTATTTTGGGTCTGAATTCTTTGACAGAAACCTTTGGTCCCCATGCATCCACCACTTTGCCATTTACATCAATGAGATACTTCCAGAAATTCCAGTCAGGCTCATTTCCAGAAGACTCTGCAGAGAATGAGGGAAGGAAAAGAAGTTAATATCAGTTAGTGCCATCTTTCTTTATCCTTTTTTTCCATCGCTCCCCTCTTTTATTTATTCTGCCCTACATGTTTACCTTCATTCTTAATTTGGTCATTTCCTTATCTCCTTTTCCCATGATTTCAGTTTCGGAAATACTGACTACTGTTCATGTTTTGTTATTTGAGTCGTTTGTCATTCCTGAATATCTAGCATTTGCCCTTTTAATAGTGTGATCCTCCAGATTCCACTGTGTTAGTTAGAAACCTGGTTGTCTCTGGCTCTTTTGCTTAATAAAGAAAACATCTTCAAATGATGCAAGAACAAACTCACAGCAACACCATCACATCTCACTCACCAACAAGGTACTTGTAGACATTGTTGGCTCTGGACAGTGATTTTACTAAACAGGGGAAAGGGTAAACTCTGCGCACAAAGCTGTTGATCTCTTTGTCGCTGCCTGGCTCCTGCTGCCTAAACTGGTTGCAGGGAAGGCCAGCACATTCAAGTGATACTGCTCAAACTCCCGCTGGAGCTGGTGCAGGTCTTTGTAGTGCTCTTCGGTAAAGCCACATTCACTGGCAACATTCACCACCAGGGACACCTAGAGCCAAGGAAACACTCTGTGAAAGCACTACAGTCACAATTCTGACAGTCAAAAAAACAATTAGCATCAACTTAGAAACTGTCAACAGCTTTTTGATTACCTGATTAAGAGTAGATGTGCTGAACATGCTCTGTGCACATCATCTGTTAGTTTTGTTAGCTTGTATGTATATCAGAAATGACTATGTGTGAAAGGAAGGGGATAATATGTTTTCAGTTTCAAACCAGGTTTGATCTCGGTTTAACAATAAGTACGCAGTAGATGGAGCTTCAGAAGATACTTTTTTTTGTAGCACAGAGAAGCTTAGATTACAACACACGTAGAGCGAGAGTGACTTCATTCTCTGCTCGGGGAGACATTAATCCACGACATCTTCAACACAAATCGGTAGAAAACTTTTACCTCTCTTAACCTTACTGGTTGAATGTGTCGTGGCTGTTTCACATCAGGGCGTGGTTGTTTTGCTGCACGTGACCACATCCTGTAGTGATGTGACACTGTACTGGCACACCCTGGCACCCTGTACACTTGATTCCTTTACAGTTTAAGATTCTATATTAAGGAAAATATGATTCAATTATAAAATGCATGTTAGCATTTCCAATAAAGTGACTTCCACACTAAATTCATCTCATGGTTTCATTTAAATAGCTGTTAGGTTCAAAGATGTACCAACTATCCAGTGTTTCCTATCATGAAGCAATTATTCAGTCGAAAGCCCAAACTATGACAACAAATGTTGATCAGAACTTATTTTTTTCTTTTCATTCTCCATTCAAGCTGCCTAATAGAAGATTGGGAGCATTCCGATTGCCTCTAAACGCCTCTCAATGTGGCAACGCCTAAGCTGCCATATTTGAGCTATTGGTGCTAACAGTAAACACTAAACAATCTAACTGCATATTTGATCATTAATAATAGGTTTTTAGTAATTATTTCCATTACAGTGGAAACTGCTTCTAGTGTTGCATCACTCTAACTAATTGTTGCATATATGGCTCAGAATCTTTTCCGATACAAATAAATAGTTCGTTTATGGTCATCAAGTAGTCTGCTTAGAGTGTTCATTCAGGGTCTTTTCATACACAACACATATGGAAACAAATGTATAGCATTTTTTATATATTAGGCATTGATAGCCTACAGTTTTTTATCAGGCCTATTAAATAATTAGAAATTTAGAAAACCACCACCAAGTGTGGCTTAGTAACCAATTTGCACTAATGATGTTACTGTATTTGTAAACAGAAAAAAAATGTGTTTTAGGCTATAGCCTAATTATAATTTGAACTACAGTAAGCAATATTCTATATCCAGTACTGTACTGTAGTGTAGTGTATTTGAAATAAACGCAACATTTTTGAAACAGTCAAAACAATTTTGTGAATAGCTAAGCTATCCGTTTCTCAACTTTATATCATAATATAAATAAACAAATGCAAACAAGGAGGTAATCTGCATGAGACTACCACAGTTTACGAGAATAACTAATTTCACGAAGACAAACGTGATCACTATAAGAGTTTTCCACTGTATATTACAAAGCATCATGCTCTTGTAAAACACATTGAAAACTTGAACGAGTACTAACATTCCATCCATTTTTTGTGTCACTTGATAATCGCTACTGACGCTACTTAATTTGACAGCTCATTTGCCATTTACTTCCTGCTGAAATACCATTGCTGTACTGGTATTTTTCTTCGGTAAAGGATGTTACCATTGTTATGCCGATGACACCCAGCTGGTCTTGTCATTTCCTCCCGGTGACACCCAAGTGGAGGCACGCATTGCTGCGTGCTTGGCTGACATCTCGACGTGGATGGCGACACACCACCTGAAGCTCAACCTGGACAAAACCGAGCTACTGTTCCTCCCGGGGAAGGGTTGCCCGCACCGAGACCTGTCCATCACCATTGATGATGCCGTGGTGACGCTAACTCGGACTGTGAGGAATCTGGGTGTGACCCTGGACGACCAACTGTTGTTCTCAGCAAACATTGCATCGGTCACACGCTCCTGCAGATTCCTCCTCTACAACATCAGGAGGATTCGCCCCTTCCTCACTGAGGAGACGGCGCAGGTGCTCATCCAGGCTCTGGTCATCTCCCGCCTGGACTACTGCAACTCACTACTTGCTGGAGCCCCGGCGTAAGCCATCAGACCTCTGGAGCTTGTCCAGAAAGCTGCAGCACGTCTGGTGTTCAATCGTCCCAAGTTCTCCCACACAACTTCCCTTCTCCGTTCTCTACACTGGCTCCCTGTAAGAGCTCGCATCCAGTTTAAGACTCTGGTGCTAGCCTACAGGGCAGTGAAAGGAACAGCTCCTTCCTATCTCCAGGCCTTGGTCAAGCCCTACACCCCTGCCCGACCACTTCGCTCTGCTGCCTCGGGGCGATTGGTTGCCCCGTCGCTCAGAGGTCCCTGCGGCCGATCCACCCGGTCACAGCTTTTTTTCTGTCCTGGCCCCTCAGTGGTGGAATGAACTCCCCACTGACGTCAGGACAGCAGAGTCGCTGCCCATCTTTCGGCGCAGGCTGAAAACTCACCTCTTCAAGAAGTACTACCCGGAGCCTTCCTCGTAGCACTTATTGCATTCGTATTAGTTGTTGCACTTATTGTATTTGTATCAGTTCGCTGCACTTATTGAATTTGTATTTGTTTACTGCACTTATCCTATTCGTAATAGTTTGTAGCACTTACTATATTCGGATTAGTCTGTTGCAATTATTGTTTTCATAGTAATCTGCCTCTGCACTATACTTTTGCTCTGGCTTATGCTTTGAGATGCTTGTTTAAGAAAGGAGATGCACTTATGACTTCTGGTGACTAGTAGTTCTCTTGAATACCTATGTTGAATACACTTCCTGTAAGTCGCTTTGGATAAAAGCGTCTGCTAAATGCCTGTAATGTAATGTAAATGTAATGTAATGTATATTACCTGTTCATCATGATGAAGATGATCCTTTCTCTGACTCTCATTTGGGCACTCTCCAGCACAGGTAACTCTACTTATTCTCACAATGTGGTTTCTGCAGATAAAATGTAATTTACAGCCTTTAAGACATTTTTCATTTCACAATTTTTCTAATTTAAATCTTACTGTTAAAAATAACAAGCAAAATCCAAGATAAACTTCATATCCTTGAAAATTATAAATAACGTGGATATAGATAAAGACAACATTTAATTGATCCCCAGAGGGTGAATCTACAGGTTACAGTATAGCAGTAGAGGAAACAGTCTACAGAGCTAGGGATAAGAAATACAGTAGGAACACAATTTATAATTTAATAAAAACGAAGGAATAAGAAATTTAAGATTATGATCAAATTCAATTCAAAATCTATATAAATTGTATACATTACTATACTTAGGTAATATACATGGTAAGACTTGGCTGTGGAAGTATATTTGTAAGGAAGTACAGAAAAGGGAAGACTCTTGTGCAGATTAGACAAGCCAATTTTAAAGACATTTGAATTGACGTTTGAGATGTGATCATCATTCATTGACTCTTTCTCTTCCCATCGCAGCTCGAGCACTTCAGTGTCAGACTTGCACAGATCAGCAGTGTTCAAGCACAATACTACTCACATGTTCCTCAGAGACAATGTGTGTAACAGCTTCCATTCAAGGTAGGCAATTTCTTTAAACCATGTACTACTTTTGGGTGAAATTAAGGTACTGTGTAATGTGTTCTTTCCATCAACATTAACAAACTTCACTTTTGATTTTGTAGCCACTCCATCTGGACCTGCAGCACAGCAAATCTTCAAGGCATGTGCATCATCCTCCCTGTGTCCAGCCACCGGCTCTCAGACATTTTCAGCTAACTTGGGTGGTACAGGTGCAGTTGCATCTGCTAAGTGCTGCAACACAGATAATTGCAACACAGAGACTCTGCCATGTAAGTACAGATGGATGAGAAGGCCATTTAAGATGAGAAAAGACTAAATAGATAGGAAAAGAACATTGACATCCTGCCATCGTCTGACAAGTTCAAGTTTAATTTTGTGAAGTTTAAATGTTCTCTCTTCTTCAAAATAATGATGTTACTTTCTGTTTCAGTCCCTGCTCCTCAGACAGATAACGCCCTACAGTGTTTGACCTGTAACCCCATGACCTCTCAATGTACTTCTCCATTACAATGTAGGGGGGAGGAGAACCTCTGCTTTCAAGCGAGTGGTGAGTCTTAACCATTGCAAAACGTATTTTACTACTTTTGAGTATCTCTAACAAACTGCATGTGAGATCTGGAAAATAAAGAGGTGAGGTGAAGAGAGATGAAAGTAATGATGTACATTAACTGAACAACTGATTTCAGTATTTATAGTATTTATATTTTACTTTATACTTATAATCCACTATATTTTATTGGTAATTATTGTACTTTTTACTGCACCATATTTATGACAGCTATAGTAACTAGTTACTTCAAGAAAATGTATTACACTCCAGATTTGATGAGATAATATTCTAAAAATGTAACTTGTCATAACCCAGTAATATAAATGTAAGAAATAAACACTTGCAAAGTGAGAATAGCTTTATTCCTGATATTTCAAGTAACTTTCACATTGTAGAATGTGTAGTTAAACAATGATTTTTCCTCCACAGTGAAAACCCAAAGTGGGTAATATAAATTACAGTAATAAACACTTGCAAAGTGAAAATATCAATTTTCAAGTAAATTCTACATTGTGATATTGCTTATTTTACTCAATTAGGAAATTAACAACATTGGACGCTGTGTAGTTAAAGAATGATTTTTCCTCTCCAGTGACAAGTGGGTCCAGCACTTCTCCAGCTTTTGGCTGTACATCTACAAACCTGTGTGCAGCTGCTGCCAGCCTGGGTAGCCTTCCTTTCATGCAAAGCGTTGGTAGCATAAGCAGCGGACCATCCTGTTGTGGGACCAGTTTCTGTAATACTGCCCCGACAACAACAACTGCAGCCCAAACAACAACTGTCGCCCCATTGACAACAACCGCTGCCCCGACGACAACAACTGCGGCCCCAACAACAACTGCTGCCCAAACAACAACAACTGCAGCCCCAACAACAACTGCAGCCCAAACAACAACAACTGCAGCCCCAACAACAACTGCAGCCCAAACAACAACAACTGCGGCCCCAACAACAACAACTGTCGCCCCATTGACAACAACCGCTGCCCCGACGTCACCACCTCCTGCCCTAACAACAACTGTCGCCCCAATGACAACAACCGCTGCCCCGACGACAACAACTGCGGCCCCAACAACAACTGCAGCCCAAACAACAACAACTGCAGCCCCAACAACAACTGCTGCCCCAACAACAACTGCTGCCCCAACATCAACAACCACAGCCCCTACAACAACCATTGCCCCAACAACAACTACAACCACATCTGCCCCATCAACAACTACAACAACCTCCACATCAGCAACCCAATCAACAACTACAACAACTGCCAGTGATGCTTGCTCCATCAGACTGGGTATGATCCATCTACTGCTTGGACTCCTTATCTTTACCTTCTGGTAGAATACAGAAAAGCCTGGACTTGGGTTTAATGCTCACTGACATCTTAAGTTGGCAGGTAAAAGGGCTAGAATATCCAAATGTAGGGAAAGGGTGCATTGAGTCTGGGTGAAGCTTAGTTTGGAGTGGTTTGCAGCAATGTAATGGACAAACATACATATATGCACAATATATACTACTGTTTTTCCCACTATTATCAGTAAAAAACGATTTGATGTGACATGTCCTATGTGCATCATACAAAATATGCTCTTTGGATATTGAATGAGGTTACTTTCTAGGAGTTGTAATATATAATATGAAACAGAGAGCCCAAACCGTGTGGTATATCCAGATTGAGTATTGCAATTCGGCAATTAGGCATTTTTTCCCCTTTAATTTCAAAATAGAGTATGATCGCAATTACAGAGCACCTACAGTGCAATGCAAGATATAAAGAAACAGTTCTAAATTATTTTTTCTATCACCATGCAGCTCAGCACAACAATTAAACTCACAGGCATTTATTTTTTTCTTTAATTTCAATAATTATTATTGTTTATTCATTTTTGCATGAGACAAAATGTTTCATTACAGTGAATTGAATGGCACATCTTGGATTGTTATACGTTTTATATTCCAGAAATGAGTCAAGTTATGTGGCGAGTGGTTTTAAACTTATCAACTCCATGAGTAATGCTGACCTTCAGGATTGAGTATTGCAATATAAAAATTATGTTCAATTATGTAATTCATTTAATTTAATTTATTTTATTTAAGTAATTTAACTATTCATTTTTCTGTCATCACATATTGCTCATTAACATCAAACCATTCTATTTATACTTATATCTTATATAGATGTCACATTTTGTAATCTATTGTTTTATCCAGTAAATATATGTTGTAATGAATTAATGTGATGAGATCTCTTGTGATGTATGGGACAGCATTAGTTTGTGGCTTATCAGTGTTGTTATCAAAAAAAGCCAAGAATGATGTGTGAAGTCAATTAAATAAATAAATAAAAACATTTTTATCTTCTTCATGTTGTGAATTTACCCTCTAGGGATCACACAGCACTGCCAACAAAAACTAGAAAAGTCTCCGATCTCAACCCATTGAGCAACAAAGCTAAGCTAGTATAAAGAGTGTCACTTTATTTAATAAATGTTGTGTATAAACTAGGTAAATATTTAAAACTAGGAATGATAAATAGAAGGCTAAATCTTTATTTCACTGATTTGAATTTAATGAAAACAAAAGGTTTTAAACAATATGCAAATACGGAAGAATCCAGTGTATATCCGTACTGTATTTATCTATGATTGAACTCATGATGGATCTTTGATTACTTTACCAGTTCATTCAGTCAAATTTTTCATTAAATCGTGCTATTCTTTGGTTTAATCTGTGGTTTGATTCCTCCAATAGGGCCCCATAGTATGTGTGTGTTTAAAATGTTGGCTGCACTTGTTTCCGGTTAGGCTATGCTGACATTAGAGGGAAAGGTGAATAGTCACATGACCTACTTTTCTGATAAAATAGCAGTCTTTAGTACATATAAATATAATTTTGGCATTAAGATAACGTGGAAAAAAAGTATGCTACTAGAAAACCACAATGAAACAGACAAAAATAGTATGTAAAAGGATCAAAACAAAGTAAGATAAAAGATTAAATTAACATACAACAGGAAAAAACGGAGTATGATCGCAATTACAGAGCACCTACAGTGCAATGCAAGATATAAAGAAACAGTTCTAATTTATTTAATGTGATGAGATCTCCTGTGATGTATGGGACAGCAATAGTCTGTGGCTTATCATTGGTGTTGTAATCAGAAAAGCCAAAAATGATGTGTGAAGTCACTTAACTAAAAATTGTTTTTCATCTTCTTCATAATGAACAGGTTAGTACTGTAGATTAGTTTTCCTGGACGGTGATGCTACATCTTATTAGCACAGCTACACTTTATATACTGCACAGGTGTTATATAAATGTACGACACATGTCATTGTATTAGGTGTGATCCCATTTTTACAGCGTTATGATTCAGACTCTCATCCTTGGCACATGAAAAAGCATCATGTCAACTCACCTTCCCACACCATTTTTTTTATAATTTGGCAATGTTTAGTAGTATAAATACTTTATTCTTAAGTTCAACATTTAAATGAGAATCATGTTGTGTTCTTAAGACATTGAATGCATGTCTACATCTTGATAAAAGTTGGAGGTTTTTGTAAACACCAGGGAAAACAATGGAAATAAGTTAATTATCATATAATACCAATTGGATGCAGGAATGCACAGCACTTTTTTTTAATCAATGATTGGTTTAATATTTAGTGTCATGCGTCACAGAGTCTCAGACAAAAAGAAACAAGATTGTTTTGATATAAAAATGAATAATGGTTTTATAAAGATTTTACAAAGCCATTGTTCTGACATGGAGGACACAGTCTTACATAATGTGTTAAAGAATGCCATCAACAACACTTTATTAATACACAGCTGGCTTTGCATGTTCTTCTTTTATTCCATCATTTAGAACGTGGTATAACTGGCAACTTGACATTCCATGGCATGGACTGTATTGTGTTTCTTTGTAATTTAAATTTAGAATTGTTTATTTATATCTTGCATTGCACTGTAGGTGCTCTGTAATTGCGATCATACTCTGGTTTGTCCTGTTGTATCTTAATTTAATCCTTGATATTAATTTGTTTGAATTCTTTTACATCCTATTTGTGATCCTATTAAGTCCCTGCAGCTCAGACATATAACACCCTAAAGTGTTTTACTTACCCATCACCTCTTAATGTACTTCTCCATTACAATTTAGTGGGGAGGAGAACCTCTGCTTTCAAGCGAGTGGTGATTCTTCATCATACATAGTTTGCAAAACGTGTTTTACTACCTTAGACTATCTCAAACAAACTACATGTGAGATCTTCTAAATCAACCGGTGGAGGAAAGTTATCATGTGCATGTACAGAACTACTGTCTTATAGTAATTATATGTTGCTTTATACTCATAATCCACTACATTTCATTGGTATTTATTCTACTTTACTGCACTACATTTAAATGACAGCTATAGTGACTATAGCTGTCATATAAATTGGCATCAAGGAAGTCTAGTTCATCTTTTCAATTTGTCTCACTGACACATCACACAAAACAACAAATCAATTAAAAATGAAAAAACTATCTACTATGTATTTCTGCTACTTTGTAAGAAATATTAAAAGACAACCAAATTATATTACATGATCATGGACTCATTTCCACTGTTGTCCCTTGGGGTTACACGATCCACCAGTCTTTATAATCATATATATATATAAGATAAGATAAGATAAGATAAGATAAGATAAGATAAGATAAGATAAGATAAGATAATCCTTTATTAGTCCCGCAGTGGGGAAATTTACAGGATTACAGCAGCATAGAGGATAGTGCAAACAAGAGACATAGTAAAAGAAAACAAGATAAAAATAAAATGTATTATAAAGTATTATAAATAAGCAATAAAAAACAGTAAAAGAAAATCCACAATAACTGAAATATTATATGTACAGACAGAAAACTATTATGGCTATAATTGCACAGTGTATTGTATTTCACATGTGTCATGTGGTCTGAGTTGGGTGTGCAACCTGACAGCAGCAGGAAGGAAGGACAAGACACCCAAACTAAAAATAATTCTCATTTAAATGTATAACTTACGAATTAAGTATTTATACTTAAATTTGTAAAACAAGGGTGAATAGCAGTAGAAGAAGCAGTCTACAAATGTAGGAAATAGTAAATGACAATTTAAAATAAGAAATACTACAACATAAGAAAATTAGGTAAATTGCAAAATTCAATTCAACTTCTATTGTAAACATTACAATACAGGGCAATACACATTACAAGACTTGGCTGTGCAAGTAGTGCAGAAAAGTCTTGTGGTGTAAATTAGACACTTAAACCACTTTTAACCAATACATCCTCATGTAATTTAGAATTATTTTGCACAAGATGAAGAAGAGTTTTCAGGCTTTACAGAAAAAAAACCCATTTCAGGTATTTGAATTGACATTTGAGATGTGATCATCATTCATTGACTCTTTCTCTTTCCATCGCAGCTCGAGCACGTCAGTGTCAGACTTGCACAGATGAGCAGTGTTCAAGCATAATATCACGCAATTGTCCTTCAGAGACGATGTGTGGAACAGCTTCCATTCAAGGTATGCTTTTTATACCATGTCCTACTTGTGATTGAAATACAGGTTCTGTGGAGTTATGTGTTCTTTCCATCAACATTAACAAACTTCACTTCTGATTTTGTAACCACTTCATCTGGATCTACAGCACTGCAAATCTTCAAGGCATGTGCATCATCCTCCCTGTGTCCAGCCACAGGCTCATTTTCAGTTAACTTGGGTGTTACAGGTGCAGTTGCATCTGCTAAGTGCTGCAACACAGATAATTGCAACACAGAGACACTTTACCGTGTAAGTACAGATGGATAAGAAGCTTATTTAAGATGAGAAAAGACTAAATAGATTGGAAAAGAACATTTGAAGTTGAAGTTTCATTTTGTGAAGCTTAAATGTTCTCTCTTCCTCAAACAAATTATGTTCTTTTCTGTTTCAGTCCCTGCTCCTCAGACAGATAACGCCTTACAGTGTTTCACCTGTAACCCCATCACCTCTCAATGTACTTCTCAATTACAATGTAGGGGGGATGAGAACCTCTGCTTTCAAGCGAGTGGTGAGTCTTAATCAGTTGTAGTTTGAAAAACTTGTTTTAGTAACTTAAAGTATCTCAAACAAACTACAGGTTAGAGCTGGTGAATCAACCAGTGGAGAAAAGTGATGATGTGCATGTACAGAACTACTATCTCATAGTATTTATAGTATTTATATGTTACTTTTACAAACTTAAAGTATCTCAAACAAACTACATATGAGATCTGGTGAATCGACCAGTGGAGACAAGTTATGATGTGCATGTACAGAACTACTGTCTTGCAGTATTTATGTTACTTTATACTCATAATCCACTAGATTTCATTGCTAATTATTCTACTTTTACTGCACTACATTTATATGACAGCTATAGTGACTAGTTACTTCAAGAGAAGTCAATAGACTGTTATGTGATATATTCCCAAAATGTTACATGTCATAATCAAGTCATTTAAATTATAGTAATAAACACTTGCAAAAAATAATAAAGCATTGTGGTATTGCTTATTTTAATCAATTAGCAAACTGGAAGCAATGGAGGCTGTGTACTTTAACAATATTTTTTGCCTTTACAGTGACAAGTGGGTCCAGCACTTCTCCAGCTTTTGGCTGTGCATCTACAAACCTGTGTGCAGCTGCTGCCAGCCTGGGTAGCCTTCCTTTCATGCAAAGCGTTGGTAGCATAAGCAGCGGACCATCCTGTTGTGGGACCAGTTTGTGTAACACTGCCCCGACAACAACAATGCTGCCCAAACGCCAACGACTGCCCCCTTGATTACAACTGCCGCCCCAACAACAACAACTCCTGCCCCAACAACAAGAAGTGCCGCCACCACAACTGCAGCCCAAACAACACTAATTGCGGCCCCAACAACAACTGTCCCCAGAATGACAACAACCGCTGCCGCAACGTCAACATTGGTGGCCCCAACAACAACTGTCGCCCCAATGACAACAACCGCTGCCCAGACGACAACAACAACAACTGCGGGGCCCCAACAACTGCAGCCCAAACAACATCAACTGTGGCCCCAACAACAACTGCAGCCCCAACAACAACTGCACCCCAAACAAGAACAACTGCAGCCCAAACATCAACTGCTTCCCCAACATCAACTGCTTCCCCAACAACAACTGCAGCCCTAGAAACATCAACTGCCGCCCCAACAACAACTGCAGCCCAAGAAACATCAACTGCGTTCCAAAACATCAACTGCAGCCCAAACAACATCAACTGCAGCCCAAACAACATCAACTGCTTCCCCAACATCAACTGCTTCCCCAACAACAACTGCTGCCCCAACAACAACTGCAGCCCAAACAACAACTGTTGCCCCAATGACAACAACTCCTGCCCTAACAACAAGTACCGCCACCACAACAACTGCAGCCCAAACAACAACAACAACTGTTGCCCCATTGACAACAACCGCTGCCCCGACCACAACAACTGCAGCCAAACCACAACAACTGTTGCCCCAAGCAAACAACTGCCACCCCAACAACGATTTGCAACAACAACTGCCGCCTCAACGTCAACAGCTGTGGCCCCAAACAACAACTGCAGCCACAACCACTGCAGCCAAACAAAAACAATACAGACCAAACAACAACAACTGCAGCCCAAATTGCCCCGACAACAAACATTCAACTGCAAGCCCAAACAACAAATCAACTGTTGCCCCAACAACAGCCCAAACAACATCAACTGCTTCCCCAACATCAACTGCTTCCCCAACAACAACTGCTGCCCCAACAACAACTGCAGCCCAAACAACAACTGTTGCCCCAATGACAACAACTCCTGCCCTAACAACAAGTACCGCCACCACAACAACTGCAGCCCAAACAACAACAACAACTGTTGCCCCATTGACAACAACCGCTGCCCCGACCACAACAACTGCAGGCCAAACCACAACAACTGTTGCCCCAACGCAAACAACTGCCACCCCAACAACGATTTCCGCCGCAACAACAACTGCCGCCTCAACGTCAACAGCTGTGGCCCCAATGACAACAACAGCTCCTGCCCTAACAACAAGTGACGCCACAACCACTGCAGGCCAAACAAAAACAATTACAGACCAAACAACAACAACTGCAGCCCAAATGACAACAACCCCTGCCCCGACAACAACTGCCGACCAAATTACAACAACTCCTGCCCTAACAACAAGTGCCACCACCACAACAAATGCAGCCCAAATGACAACTGTTGCCCCAACAACAACTGTCACCCCAAACAAGAACAACTGCAGCCCAAACATCAACTGCTTCCCCAACATCAACTGCAGCCCAAACAACAACAACAACTGCAGCCCTAGAAACATCAACTGCCGCCCCAACAACAACTGCAGCCCAAGAAACATCAACTGCGTTCCCAACAACAACTGCTGCCCCAACAACTGCAGCCCAAACAACATCAACTGCAGCCCAAACAACATCAACTGCTTCCCCAACATCAACTGCTTCCCCAACAACAACTGCTGCCCCAACAACAACTGCAGCCCAAACAACAACTGTTGCCCCAATGACAACAACTCCTGCCCTAACAACAAGTACCGCCACCACAACAACTGCAGCCCAAACAACAACAACAACTGTTGCCCCATTGACAACAACCGCTGCCCCACCACAACAACTGCAGGCCAAACCACAACAACAACTGCCCCAACGCAAACAACTGCCACCCCAACAACAATTGCTGCCCCAACAACAACTGCAGCCCAAACGTCAACAGCTGTGGCCCCAATGACAACAACAGCTCCTGCCCTAACAACAAGTGACCCCAACAACCACTGCAGGCCAAACAACAACAATTACAGACCAAACAACAACAACTGCAGCCCAAATGACAACAACCCCTGCCCCGACAACAACTGCCGACCAAATTACAACAACTCCTGCCCTAACAACAAGTGCCACCACCACAACAAATGCAGCCCAAATGACAACTGTTGCCCCAACAACAACTGTCACCCCAATGACAACAACCGCTTCCCCAACGTCAACAACTTCGGCCCAACAACAACTGCAGCCCAAACAACAACAACAACAACTGTCAAGTGACGCCAACAACAACTGCAGGCCAAACAAAAACAATTACAGACCAAACAACAACAACTGCAGCCCAAATGACAACAACCCCTGCCCACAACAACGACCAAATTACAACAACTCCTGCCCTAACAACAAGTGCCACCACCACAACAAATGCAGCCCAAATGACAACTGTTGCCCCAACAACAACTGTCACCCCAATGACAACAACTGCTTGCCCCAATGACAACAACTCCTGCCCAACAACAACTGCAGGCCAAACAACAACAATTACAGACCAAACAACAACAACTGCAGCCCAAATGACAACAACCCCTGCCCCGACAACAACTGCACCAAATTACAACAACTCCTGCCCTAACAACAAGTGCCACCACCACAACAAATGCAGCCCAAATGACAACTGTTGCCCCAACAACAACTGTCACCCCATTGACAACAACTGCTGCCCCACCACAACAACTGCAGGCCAAACCACAACAACTGTTGCCCCAACAAACAACTGCCACCAAACAACAACAATTACAGACCAAACAACAACAACTGCAGCCCAAATGACAACAACCCCTGCCCCGACAACAACTGCCGACCAAATTACAACAACTCCTGCCCTAACAACAAGTGCCACCACCACAACAAATGCAGCCCAAATGACAACTGTTGCCCCAACAACAACTGTCACCCCAATGACAACAACCGCTTCCCCGACGACAACAACTTCGGCCCAACAACAAGTGCCACCACCACAACAAATGCAGCCCAAATGACAACTGTTGCCCCAACAACAACTGTCACCCCATTGACAACAACCGCTGCCCCGACCACAACAACTGCAGGCCAAACCACAACAACTGTTGCCCCAACAAACAACTGCCACCAAACAACAACAATTACAGACCAAACAACAACAACTGCAGCCCAAATGACAACAACTGCCCTGACAACTGCCGACCAAATTACAACAACTCCTGCCCTAACAACAAGTGCCACCACCACAACAAAAGCCCAAATGACAACTGTTGCCCCAACAACAACTGTCACCCCAATGACAACAACCGCTTCCCGACGACAACAACTGCTGGCCCAACAACAACTGCAGCCCAAACAACAACAATTACAGACCAAACAACAACAACTGCAGCCCAAATGACAACAACCCCTGCCCCGACAACAACTGCCGACCAAATTACAACAACTCCTGCCCTAACAACAAGTGCCACCACCACAACAAATGCAGCCCAAATGACAACTGTTGCCCCAACAACAACTGTCACCCCATTGACAACAACCGCAGCCCCGACCACAACAACTGCAGGCCAAACCACAACAACTGTTGCCCCAACGCAAACAACTGCCACCCCAACAACGATTTCAGCCCAAACAACAACTGCCGCCTCAACGTCAACAGCTGTGGCCCCAATGACAACAACAGCTCCTGCCCTAACAACAAGTGACGCCACAACCACTGCAGGCCAAACAAAAACAATTACAGACCAAACAACAACAACTGCAGCCCAAATGACAACAACCCCTGCCCCGACAACAACTGCTGACCAAATTACAACAACTCCTGCCCTAACAACAAGTGCCACCACCACAACAAATGCAGCCCAAATGACAACTGTTGCCCCAACAACAACTGTCACCCCAAACAAGAACAACTGCAGCCCAAACATCAACTGCTTCCCCAACATCAACTGCTTCCCCAACAACAACTGCAGCCCTAGAAACATCAACTGCCTCCCCCCAACAACAACTGCAGCCCAAGAAACATCAACTGCGTTCCCAACAACAACTGCTGCCCCAACAATGCAGCCCAAACAACATCAACTGCAGCCCAAACAACATCAACTGCTTCCCCAACATCAACTGCTTCCCCAACAACAACTGCTGCCCCAACAACAACTGCAGCCCAAACAACAACTGTTGCCCCAATGACAACAACTCCTGCCCTAACAACAAGTACCGCCACCACAACAACTGCAGCCCAAACAACAACAACAACAACTGTTGCCCCATTGACAACAACCGCTGCCCCGACCACAACAACTGCAGGCCAAACCACAACAACTGTTGCCCCAACGCAAACAACTGCCACCCCAACAACGATTTCTTATGCAACAACAACTGCCGCCTCAACGTCAACAGCTGTGGCCCCAATGACAACAACAGCTCCTGCCCTAACAACAAGTGACGCCACAACCACTGCAGGCCAAACAACAACAATTACAGACCAAACAACAACAACTGCAGCCCAAATGACAACAACCCCTGCCCCGACAACAACTGCCGACCAAATTACAACAACTCCTGCCCTAACAACAAGTGCCACCACCACAACAAATGCAGCCCAAATGACAACTGTTGCCCCAACAACAACTGTCACCCCAATGACAACAACCGCTTCCCCGACGACAACAACTTCGGCCCAACAACAACTGCAGCCCAAACAACAACAACAACTGTGCCCCATTGACAACAACCGCCGCCCCAACGACAACAACTACTGCCCTAACAACAACAAGTGCTGCCACCACAACAACTGCAGCCCAAACAACAACAAGTGCCGCCCCAACAACACCTGTCGCCCCAATGACATCAACTGCTTTAATCGACAACAACAACTTTTGCCCCAACAACTGCAGCCCAAACAACATCAACTGCAGCACAAGAAACATGAACTGGTTCCCAACAACAACTGCTGCCCCAACAACAACTGCAGCCCAAACAACATCAACTGCAGCCCAAACAACATCAACTGCTTCCCCAACATCAACTGCTTCCCCAACAACAACTGCAGCTCTAGAAACATCAACTGCATCCCCAACAACAACTGCTGCCCCAACAACAACTGCAGCCCAAACAACATCAACTTCAGCCCAAAGAACATCAACTGCTTCCCCAACAACAACTGCAGCCCCAACAACAACTGCAGCCCAAACAACAACAATTGCAGCCCAAACAACAACTGTTGCCCCAATGACAACAACCGCTTCCCAAACAACATCAACTGCAGCCCAAACAAAAACAACTGCGGCCCCAACATCAACTGTGGCCCCAACAACAACTGCAGCCCCAACAACAACTGCACCCCAAACAAGAACAACTGCAGCCCAAACATCAACTGCTTCCCCAACATCAACTGCTTCCCCAACAACAACTGCAGCCCTAGAAACATCAACTGCCGCCCCAACAACAACTGCAGCCCAAGAAACATCAACTGCGTTCCCAACAACAACTGCTGCCCCAACAACAACTGCAGCCCAAACAACATCAACTGCAGCCCAAACAACATCAACTGCTTCCCCAACATCAACTGCTTCCCCAACAACAACTGCTGCCCCAACAACAACTGCAGCCCAAACAACAACTGTTGCCCCAATGACAACAACTCCTGCCCTAACAACAAGTACCGCCACCACAACAACTGCAGCCCAAACAACAACAACAACTGTTGCCCCATTGACAACAATGCTGCCCCGACCACAACAACTGCAGGCCAAACCACAACAACTGTTGCCCCAACGCAAACAACTGCCACCCCAACAACGATTTCCGATGCAACAACAACTGCCGCCTCAACGATCAACAGCTGTGGCCCCAATGACAACAACAGCTCCTGCCCTAACAACAAGTGACGCCACAACCACTGCAGGCCAAACAACAACAATTACAGACCAAACAACAACAACTGCAGCCCAAACAACAACTGTTGCCCCAATGACAACAACTCCTGCCCTAACAACAAGTACCGCCACCACAACAACTGCAGCCCAAACAACAACAACAACTGTTGCCCCATTGACAACAACCGCTGCCCCGACCACAACAACTGCAGGCCAAACCACAACAACTGTTGCCCCAACGCAAACAACTGCCACCCCAACAACGATTTCCGCCGCAACAACAACTGCTGCCTCAACGTCAACAGCTGTGGCCCCAATGACAACAACAGCTCCTGCCCTAACAACAAGTGACGCCACAACCACTGCAGGCCAAACAACAACAATTACAGACCAAACAACAACAACTGCAGCCCAAATGACAACAACCCCTGCCCCGACAACAACTGCCGACCAAATTACAACAACTCCTGCCCTAACAACAAGTGCCACCACCACAACAAATGCAGCCCAAATGACAACTGTTGCCCCAACAACAACTGTCACCCCAATGACAACAACCGCTTCCCCGACGACAACAACTTCGGCCCCAACAACAACTGCAGCCCAAACAACAACAACAACTGTCGCCCCATTGACAACAACCGCCGCCCCAACGACAACAACTACTGCCCTAACAACACCTGGCAAGTGCTGCCACCACAACAACTGCAGCCCAAACAACAACAAGTGCCGCCCCAACAACACCTGTCGCCCAATGACATCAACTGCTGCCCCGACGACAACAACTGCGGCCCCAACAACTGCAGCCCAAACAACATCAACTGCAGCACAAGAAACATGAACTGCGTTCCCAACAACAACTGCTGCCCCAACAACAACTGCAGCCCAAACAACATCAACTGCAGCCCAAACAACATCAACAACATCAACTGCTTCCCAACAACAACTGCAGCTCTAGAAACATCAACTGCATCCCCAACAACAACTGCAGCCCAAGAAACATCAACTGCATCCCCAACAACAACTGCTGCCCCAACAACAACTGCAGCCCAAACAACATCAACTTCAGCCCAAAGAACATCAACTGCTTACCCAACAACAACTGCAGCCCCAACAACAACTGCAGCCCAAACAACAACAATTGCAGCCCAAACAACAACTGTTGCCCCAATGACAACAACCGCTTCCCAAACAACATCAACTGCAGCCCAAACAAAAACAACTGCGGCCCCAACAACAACTGCGGCCCCAACAACAACAACTATCGCCCAAATGATAACAACTGCTGCCCCGACGACAACAACTCCTGCCCTAACAAGAAGTACCGCCACCACAACAACTGCAGCCCAAATGACAACTGTTGCCCCAACACTAACGACTCCCACCCCAATAACAATTGCCGCAACAACAAATGCTGCCCAAATGACAGCAACCGCTGCCCTGACGAGTACAACTGCCTCCCCAACAACAACAACTGTTGTACCGACAACCCCACCCCGACTACAGCAATATCTGCTTGGCCCCTACTACAACCACTTCTGGTTCAACAACATCTACAACAGCCACCACTGCAGCAACCCAATCAGCCCCAACTACAACTACTACCAGTGATGCCGTCTGTATCAGACTGGGTATGATCCATCTGCTGATCGGACTCATTATCTTTGCTGTCTGTTAGAACAAGGGGGCTGGACAAAGCACGAATGAAGCCACCAGAAGGAGTCTGAAACAGGATGATTATCTTAAACAAGAATTGAAACTAAAATTAAATGTAACTGCAACAAAATACAAACAATATCTTATAAGAAAACTAAAACTTAACTGAAACGTTGCCTGGTTAAGAAACAAATGAGAACAAAAGACAAATAATCAAAGCTTAATCTTTCTGAAAAACTAAAACAAAGCTAATACTAGCAAACACAATCTGAAAACTGACTTAATCTACTAATTTTGTTTTGGCAATTTTGTAAATATATATTCACATATAATATGAATATATATTGCAGTGGTATAATGTAATGGGACTACTGTCTTGTAAACCTGTTTAATAAAGCTTTTTCTGATCTATGAGACGACAAAAGTTTTTAGCATCTGTGGTGCTTTTATCCAAAAGGCCAAGAATAATGATCAAAGACAACTGTAAAGCCACTTTAATAAAAAAGATTAATTAAACTTTTTAATATATATTATATTATTGGTTACACTCAGTTGCATACCACAAATGACTGGGATCCAAACATATTTAGCCTTAGTTAGTTTCACTATTCCCCTCACTACTAGGTCTTCAGACAAGAACAGTTCAGTGATTTATTGAAAAAGTGAAGGTACATAGGCTTACTGTCATGGGGCGCAAGTACGAATAGAAGTGACAGCAAATCCATAGGTTAATAGGGCAGGGAAAAGGGACAGGCAAACAGGGAGGTACAGATAACAGTTCAGATTATAGTTCTGGTTGCTGTAAGGCAAAGGCACCAAGCAAAATTGATGATCTGGCCCTGATTGGTAAGAGAGACACTACTGACAGGGTGACTGTGGAAATGATATACTGGTTGATGTGGGAGACAGGTGGCTACAACAGGTGGAAAAGTGAAAAAGCATCTGGAGGACAGGTAGAGAATGGCAATGACTGCAAGGTGTCAAAGAAATGTAGGGGCCCGTGGAAGTTGGGACGGCAGAATGGAGTGACAGAGAGGCAGGTGACATAGTGACAATGTTATAGCCGTCATACTGTCTTACTTGTTGATTCATTTGTTTTTCTTTTTCAAACGACCATTATTCTGTTAATAATATGACGACAATTGTTTTATTGCAGTATGTAGGAGTGGCAGCTCAGCAAAAGCGGGTGTGGCTATTTTCCAATTTGAGATTTAATGTAAATCAAGATATCTTAGACATGGGTATACAAGGCTTGTAGAATGTAAAATGATCCTTTTTTATACCAAAAATGTCTTATTTACTTTTTAGCAGCTTGTGGAAGGCTCTGCGATGCGCAATGAGTGCAAGAGGCTGGCATGCAATGCGATCATTTTACAAACTTATAACAGTCCTGTGACAGCCACAGATACTAAATGCTTTGGATGCAATGAGAATGAGAATGAGAATTTAAAAGAAAAGGTTCTAAAATAAACCCAACCTACCCACCCTTACCTTAAATATTATTGACTTTAATTATAATAAATTGATTTAAACATTATCATATAGTTGTAAGCATATATAACGCCATTTTAAGTGTTAATTGATGCTTAGCATAAAATAACAATTCTAACTTCTCCTATGATGTCGCATTGTACATACGGTAATTACAACTCAGTTACATGTCATTCATTTTCTGTTTATATAGGAGCATCCAGTTCTGGATGCTTCACAGCTGGAATTTAAGTTGTTGAATACTACAGCTATAAAACTCAAAAGAACTTCAACGACATTATAGTCTGCCAAAAGCCCTTATCTTTATGGTAAATAGTGATTATTATTACCAACAGCAGTAACATCAAAACAGCAGAACCTGGTTGAAAATTTTAAGTCGTCTTCACAGCACTCAATTTAGTGATATCACGAGAATTAGTTGTGTCTTTCAGAAGCTAATGTTTGTGTTCTGAAAATGTCAAGTTAATAAAACAGGATAACAAGACTTAGCAGCAGGTACACTTCTCTCTCATCACAGTAAAAGTTTATTACACAAATCAGACTGAATTAAAAAGCAAAACACATGATCCACATGACAAACAAATAGGAAAACAGGAGCTCTTTGTTTAAAGCTGCAGCTTCATATGCCATCCACCTGATATAAATCTTGATATTGAAATTGTAAGAAATAGTGGTGTTTCATCAGTGTTTTCAGAGAGCAAGTACGACTTGCTTTCGCTTTGTGACTTGGTAATAGTTCAGTCTAACAAAGTCTGATTGTACAAGCAAAATAAATGTGTTCAGTTGATGTCTTTAAATCTAACCCTAACACCAAAGGGTTTTTTAACAGGAGGTTAAAGCTCTTCTTTCTTCTTCAGGATTATCTGCCGCACCATTTCAGCTATTTTGGGTCTGAATTCTTTGACAGAAACCTTTGGTCCCCATGCATCCACCACTTTGCCATCTACATCAATGAGATACTTCCAGAAATTCCAGTCAGGCTCATTTCCAGAAGACTCTGCAGAGAATGAGGGAAGGAAAAGGAGTTAATATCAGTTACTGACATCTTTCTTTATCCTTTTTTTCATCGTTGCCCTCTTTTATTTATTCTGCCCTACATGTTTACCTTCATTCTTAATTTGGTAATTTCCTTATCTGCTTTTCCCATGATTTCAGTTTCGGAAATACTGACTCTACTGTTCATGTTTTGTTATTTGTGTTGTTTGTCATTCCTGAATATCTAACATTTGCCCTTTTAATGGTGTGATCCTCCAGATTCCACTGTGTTAGTTAGAGACCTTGTTGTCTCTGGCTCTTTTGCTTAATAAAGAAAACATCTTCAAATGATGCAAGAACAAACTCACAGCAACACATCTCACTTACCAACGAGGTACTTGTAGACATTGTTGGCTCCGGTTCCGACGACAGCGATTTTACTAAACAGGGGGAAGGAGACTCCGTAAACTCTGCGCACAAAGCTGTCGATCTCCTTGTCGCTGCCTGGCTCCTGCTGCCCAAACTGGTTGCAGGGGAAGGCCAGCACATTGAAGTGATACGGCCCAAAGTCCCGCTGGAGCCGCTGCAGGTCTTCGTAGTGCTCTTCGGTAAAGCCACATTCACTGGCTACATTCACCACCAGGGACACCTAAAGTTAAGGAAACACACTGTGAAAGCACTATAGTAACAATTCTGACAGTAAAAAAACAAAAAAACAATTAGCATCGATGAGAAAATGTCAACAGCTTTTTGAATACCTGATTAAGAGTAGATGTGCTGAACATGCTCTGTGCACATCATGTTAGTTTTGTTAACTTTTGTTTATCTCTAAAATGACTATGTCTGAAAGGAAGAGGAGAAAAGTTTGTAGTTTCATACCAGGGTTGATATTGGTCACATTTTTTACTATGAAGATTTTACTACATGAAATACTATGATCTGAGGCGGCAGCAACTGAGTTGACGGAGCTAACAGTGTTTACCTGAGAGGGGGACAGGAAACTGGGCCTGGACCTCAAGCTTCCGCACGATTCCTTCAGGACATTATCATCTTAAACAACCATATGAGCGCAGTGCAGAGCGGCAGGCACGAGCTAGCCTGTAGTCTACGCTAATGAGCACTAAAGGGCAGCGTTGCCGGCCCAGCTTTATAAACATAGCACAGAGAAGCTCGGATTACAACACACGTAGAGCGACAGTGACGTCATTCTCTGCTCGGGGAGACATTAATCCACGACATCTTCAACACAAGTCGGTAGAAAACTTTTACCTCTCTTAACCTTACTGGTTGAATGTGTCGTGGCTGTTTCACATCAGGGCGTGGTTGTTTTGCTGCACGTGACCACACCCTGTAGTGATGTGACACTGTACTGGCACACCCTGGCACCCTGTACACTTGATTTCTTTACAGTTTAAGATTCTATATTAAGGAAAATATGATTCAATTATAAAATGCATGTTAGACGTTCCACCAAGTGACTTCCCAACTAAATTTCTCCCATGGTTTCATTTAAATAGCTGTCAGGGTCAAAGATTTACCAACTATCCAGTCTTTCCCATCACGAAGCAATAATTCATTCGAAAGCCCAAAATATGACAACAAATGTTTATCAGAACTTTGTTTTTTCTTCTTTATTCTCCATTCAAGCAGCATAATACGAGATTGGGAGCATTTTGATTGCCTCTAACCGGCTCTAAACGAGGCAACGCCTAAGCTGCCAGGTTTGAGCTATTGGTGTTAACAGTAAACACTAAACTACCTAACTGCATATAGAGTATAAAGTATTTTAGTGAATTGCCTATTATGCATGGATATATAAGTATTAACAATCAATGGGCCTCATTCATCAACTGTTCTTAGGAGTAGTTTCTTCTTTAAACCCACTTACACAGTTTTTATGAAGATTCTGACATTAACCAATGATTTCTCATTTGGGATTTGTTCTCAGGTAAGAACAAAATCTACTGACATTTAAGAGCACATTTGAGTGGTGACATGTTTGTTCAAAATAATTAGTTATTGCATTTCAATTCAACAGTTGTATAAAATAGGATTCATATTACAATATTTCATCATTAATAATAGGTTTTAGTAATTATTTCTATTACAGTGGAAACTGCTTCTAGTGTTGCATCACTGTAAGCAGTTGTTGCATGTATGGATCATAAAGATTGGGACAAACTATTTTCCTGTACAAATAAATAATTAACTTATGGTTATCAAGTAGTCTGCTTAGAGTGTTCATTCAGGGTCTTTTCATACATGACACATATGGAAACAAATCTAAATATTTCATAATCCATTTTCATACTAGGCATTGATAGCCTACATTTTTTTTTAATCAGGCAAAATTGTGTTTTAGGCTATAGCCTAATTATAATTTGAACTGCAGTAAGCAATATCCTATATACAGTACTGTATTATAGTGTATTTGAACATATTTGAAACAGTCACTAAAATTGTATGAATAGCTAATCTATCCATTTCTCAATTTATTGATATCATATAATAAATAAACAAATGCAGATAAAGTGGTAATCTGCAGGAGAAATAAATAGAAAGAAAAAATGTAACAATAATCCTCAGTTTACGAGAATAACTAATTTCACGCAGACAAACGTGATCACTATAAGAGTTTTCCACTGTATATTACAAAGCATCATGTTCTTGTAAAACACATTGAAAACTTGAACGAGTACTAACATTCCATCCATTTTTTATGTCACTTGATAATCGCTACTGACGCTACTTAATTTGACAGCTCGTTTGGGGTTCATTTCCTGCTGAAATAACATTGCTATACTGGTACTTTTACTTTGGAAAAGGATGTGAATACTTCCTTCACCAAATGAGAGTTCCATGTCTGATGAGATCAATGCTTTTGTTGTTAAGCTTTCCATACTAAGTGTAAGTGACGAGGTCATGGATGGGCCTGACACACGGCATGGAAACAGTAGAGTATGTTAGTGCAGGTTAATACAAGTTACAGCTTCATGCTTCAGTTCATAGTCAATCAGGAAGTTTCTCATCACTGGATAGGTAAGCACATGCATTCTTTAATCTTGACTACAGATTGATAGTTTGATGATCCCTTCATCTAGTGCTGACATCTAGTGTCACAATGAAGCCCTTCAAGTTTGATGTATCTGAAATCCTCATGGGGTTATATGCATTATACAGTACAGCCTATATAGAAACCAAATCCTCCACAACGGAAAACTTCTTAAAACAGCAACAGTACACTATATATAAAATATTTGAAATACAGTACGGCGATAAATAGCTATGGTACTTGTGAGATCTTGGAATCATCTGTGAAAAAGACTGGGGACATTGGGGAGGATACATGCTTTATATTTTAAAGGTGTTTAAAGGAGCATTCTTTGAAGTTCTGCTTCAGCGAACAATTTCATGGAAATTTAATGTTTTTGTATTTTACCATATTTTTTTAAAATTACTATAAAAATGAAATGTAGTGAATTTTCCAACAACAGTGATACAAATACTATGCTGCCCACAAATTAATATTTTCTTTATTCTTTTGCTGTCATGTGGTGTCTTTTGACATTAACTGTGTTAAACAAAGCCTGTTTGGGTAATTACAATAAACAACAAATAAAACAATCATTAAGACGAAACCTAAATACAAATAAAATGCCTTATGTTCAGTCTCATTAAATAACCTAGACGAACTGAAATAAAATATGAAGTAGACACAGATAGTGTTACATTGTATCAATCCATTGTAGACGGATAAAGGCGGATCTTGTCTACGGATCCGTACCTGCTTTGAATGAAAGCTCAATGAAGCTCCTGCAGCTGGAGGGGCTCTGCAGGCCTCTTGCCACGTAGGCTAGCGGGGTTACATGATGGGACATCCCGAGCAGGCTACAGCAGTCAAGCTGATCGGCTGCAGTACTGTGTAAGTTACTTCTACTAACGCAATGCTAACTGGGAGAAATTAGAAATAAACATCCCCATGCAAAAGTCAAGCATGACACCGGTTGACATGCAGAAAGACCGGTTACAGTGAGACTGACATCACCGATATACTGTATCTATAATGTTACCTCAAACTTACCGAACCCCGGTATTTTTCCAGGGACACTAACTTCCCCCTGATGTTCACAACTTTAAAAGTATAAAAGTCTTTCTGTTTTGACTCAATGAGGCTGAATAGAGTCAGCAACACAGTGAGTGCTGCTGGAAGCATCTTTGCAGTCAAACTGCCAACGTAACAGAGATGAAACTTTCTCCGAAATTCTACGACTCTTCTTGGGTCAAGCTACAGGCGGGGAGGACAACACTTCCGCGACCGGGCATGTTTGACAAAATAAAAGCCGTGTTGACGAATTTGTGTTGCAGTCAAAGTTTGCAGTCTGGTTGCAGTGTCAAAATAAAAATAAAAATGTTTTGTATGTTGCTGTAGTTGCTTTCATTAATTTCGTCATAATAAGTCAAACATAAAAAAGCATGACATAAAACATAATTTGTTTTATGTCATGCTTTATGTATACCACAATTTAGAATGTGCCTACACTGGTGTAGCCTAAAACAACTTGTAATTGGATTGAATTTTTAATGTCTAATCTATGCCTACATAATTCCAAAATGTGACATGTTATATCGAAATTCATGAGATGTTAAGGCAAAATTTTGATTTTGACTAACTCGAGTTTTGCTAATAAAGTATGCACTACAATTTGTTTTCTTGTTTCTTGCACATTTTTTTGCATTGCAATTTTATCAAATTTATGAGAAATCAAATTAATTTTGACTTGTCATGTCATAAATCTGATTTACAATCTCAATTACATTTGTTTATTCATCAGGGATAATGATCACAGAAAAACATTAAATGAACCAAAGTTGTACTACAAGGCTTCACGTTTTGTGGACAGTGACATTTAACTTTAAATGTCAGCCTAAAATTTTAATGAAATATAGTTTGGCATCCTAAAGAAATCTACAAAAACAAGAAGCATGTAATGCTGGTAAAGACATTTTTGTCACAACCAGTGCAGGACATTGATTTTGGTTCAGGGATCTATTGTAGACTAGTCTCAGGCTTTTATTTTAAAGGTATGTTGAATAAAGAGAGCCGGAACTGGAACAATAACTTTTCTGCTCTCACTCTCAGCCCATTAGGCAAATAAAAGCATGCACACCATGGCCTACTTTTTTTCGGGAGAAAAACAAATGAACACTAGCCTAAAATACAGAACAAAAATATAAACCCTCTGCGTATTAAATACAGACTTTATTCTCCGTAAGAGAAGTGTTCACAAACTGGATCTCACTTGTGTAGGAATTTATGCTCCTCTGCCATATTCGTAAACCAGAGGATAATTACGCATACTTGAAACTGAGAAATGTTTCTGATTATATCCTGTGTTCTGGTATTTAGTTTTGGTTTGATACACCATATGCCAAAACAAATAAAAACATAAATAAATAACCTCGAGAGTGCTCATTACTTTATTTTTTTGTCGATTGCACTTTCCACTATCCAGATTATTATTATTAATTGTTTTATAACTACATATGTCAAAATAGAGTATTTAAATGGGGCAACCTTTTCAACTAGCTGTGTTTATGTTTTTGTACGGATTAAAAAGGACAAGGTTTTATTTTATTAGAGATAAATCATGGAAAGGGAAAGGGATGGAAGATACAATATAAACTCTGCCACATTTCCCATCATTCAAGTTTACATGAGATAATTTTGAGTAAGTAATGATTTAACATGTTTCTGAAGATAAAAGAGATGACAGCTCTGAATCAAGGCACTCTGAGTGGCCTCTATTTTCTCTTGGGAGTAACTTCCACACTATATGTATGAATTTAACTTCATGTATGGTGAGACAATTTTTCATTGTGCATTGTATTTGGCTTCTTAGACAAACAAAGGATAATGAAACAAAAATAGGCTACAAGGAGGACACCAATATTGTATAATCACGGCTTATTCCGGTCATATTAGTCCATCCAAAATATCCCTCTTTGTTGATAACAGCATATGCACTACAATTTGTTTTCTTGAAACGGTTCAGTTGTTTGTGATACTAAGAAATAAAGTTAAAAACATGTCAAACATTTTGCCCACTTGTCCTATATACTGTATATGTAAATATTATGAATTTTTATATTGTGTTCTTGTAGGCTAATTTTGCGTCGTAATTTTACACTTTAAGGAAAGAAAGACAGATTTATTCACAGCCTATCATTGCAGTGCAGTTACAGTAAATGGTTTCCGAGCGGTACGTGAACGCAGCATGCTTCACGCCCCTCTTCATCATCACTGACACTCCCACAATGCAGCGGGGTAATGTGTTAACATGGCGTCAATGGTTGCTGTTTTGACCAGGGCCGTGGGATTTGAAAAATATAATGTAGAACAACACCATGGAGGCAGCTAAACAATAATCCGAAATCAACTTCACAGCTCGAAAGTAAGTTTGTATGCGCTCTTCTGTGTTGTCCTGGTCCAAGTCGTTGTTTTCTGTTTTTAATGACTTGCTGCTGAATGCCAACTGGGTGCCAGTGTTATTTATTTCCCGTTAGCTAGCTCAGACGGACGACCGGGGGGCACAGCAGCTAGCGTTAGTTAGCCTACGAAGACCGCTAACGGGGAAGTCGGCTCAGCAAAGACTTCCTCCAGAAAGTCACCGTGAATCAT
Source organism: Anoplopoma fimbria (assembly GCF_027596085.1). Classification (NCBI taxonomy): domain Eukaryota; kingdom Metazoa; phylum Chordata; class Actinopteri; order Perciformes; family Anoplopomatidae; genus Anoplopoma; species Anoplopoma fimbria. Next base: position 6,432,550 of record NC_072456.1, read on the forward strand.
TCCCATAACACAGATGACACATGTTGTTATTTTATGGTGTGCATTTATTTCAGCCGAGAACATATGCGTGCGGGAGGACCCCCCCCCTCTTTTCATGTATTTTTAGGAAGTGCAGCCAACACTGTCCCAGTGTCGAAGTCTGTTTCCTCATCAGTTTCGTTTATCCTGAACTAACCCTAACGTTACCTGAAACAAAAGTCACCGAGACAAACGTCACCACAACCAGTCACGTACTGTTACTTTAACCTGACATTGGCCCCAGAGTAGTTACACGGGTGGCGATACGGAAGCACTCTTTATCAATCAATATCTATCGTAACACAATAATGTATCAGTTGATTTATGTTATTTATTTGTAATCTGAATATACAAAGTAATTAGCAACTAATTCAAGTTCTTACTGTGTAGCTTTTAATGATTTTAAAAGTATGTAAAGCGTCTTTGAAAACTTTGAAAAGCGCTCTATAAATAAAATGTATTATATTATTAACTGAAGTTATAAAACAAATTTGATGCTTAACAAGTAAAATATTATCCCCCAAAATGTAGTTAAAAACAACCTAGTAACAATACTTTTGTGAATGTTCTGCAATACTGAATACAATTTTTAGTTCCAGGCCTATAAGATACTTCATGGAATTGTATCATGTTGGAAATGCACTTGTAAGATTTAAATGGATAAAGAGTGATTCTATTTTTTTATGTTGATTGATCAAGGAAATCACCCCCATTGCATCCTAAAGTGAATTCACACCAATATATTTTTGACTAAGTAAGAAGACTTTTTTGACACATGCACTTGATAATGTTTTCTACACAAGAAAAAAACATCAAGTCACACAACTTTACTATTGTGGCTTCATGATTAAAGACAAAACCAACACTTGTTGTTTTTTTCTGTGTTTAATTTTTATTTTATTTTTACCACACCATTTGAGTCAAAAGATTTTATTTGTATTGCCCTTGTTTATTTCACCTGGTTGTATTCTCGAAGCAAAATAGTAAAATACAAAGCTATGTTTTTTTTCTCCATTTAAATAATATTTCATAAATTACAGCAGAAGGTGTAAATGTAATCTAAAATCCTCTTCGTAGATTCTGTACATTTCTGTAGTTGAAACATGTATATAAGCCTTGTAGGTTAAATGCAAAGTAGGTTTACACATGTGTTTGATCAGATAGCTTCAACTGAGTTGTTAAAACAAAAGAAGCAGCATAATATCACAATGCAGTGTAAACCTGTAGTTAGACTGATTGCTACGATTTCCTCTCTTCTTATTACCTAGACTTTAGGTGGCCTGTCTCCCTGGTTATCCTCAGAGTGGTGTTGACTCCACAAGGGACAACAACAGCAGGACAGGGATGGATGAGTCCAAAAGTCCAGTCAAATCAGTCAAACAATCTCAACCCAGAGGACCCAAAGCTTTGTCCAGGGAGAAGTCAAATAAAGAGGCTCCTGCACAGAGCGAGGGTACCAGTTTTGCAACCCGCAGCAAAGAAAACCTCACCGCTGCAAAGGATGAACATAATATAGGCAGTCAGGGAAGCCGTGGGCCAGGCAAGACTTTCACAGACATCCCCCAGGACAAGAGGAGAGGGCGGCCCTCCAGGCTGACTAGACTGACTGGAAGAACGAGTTCTGGGGAGAGGGGGAAAGGAAAGGTGGCAAGCTCACAAAAGAAGCTGGTGGCACAGGATTCTGACACCAGGGTGTCTATTTCTGCAGACAGCAGCCCCTTAGCAAACAGAGAGACCATCTCTCCTGTAGTGCCTGGTACACCTGAGAAAGGCCTAACAGAGCTACATTGTGGCTCTATTGTAGTTCAGGCTAAGGAAAAGTCCCATGGTGAGTTTGCACAACGTTTTCCCTTAGATGTCTTCTCCACCAAATGCATCTCTAGTAAACTGCTTTGTTGTTGTTACTGCTTGTAGGGGGGAAAGCTGCTTCATTGATGCACCGTTCTATTGAAGAGGTGAGGCCCACCGTGGAAGAAGGGCCGCTGACGGAGCAGCAGTTGGGCCTCCGACAGGCAGAGGATCGACTCTACAGAGACTACATCCACCGTCTGTTGAAAGTATGAAAACAATCCAGTCATGCCTGATATACAGTAAATGTATGGCACAGCTCATCTCAGCTGCTGCATTATTGGTTCAGTCAGTATACATCTGCAATAGATAGATTGATAGATCAATGGAAGAACAAATTTATTTATCTTTCAAACACCATCTGTTTTCTAGATCATAGACTTGTTTTGGTCATCTAATCAAAATTAAACAACTGCTTGATGTATTTTATAGAGCCAGAGTTCTTGTACAGCTGTTTTTGTGTTAAAACAAAAAAAGGCTGATGCACTGGAGAAGTTTGACTTATTTTGATAAATAAGGATAATAATGAAAATCCAGCCCTTCCATTCTTTCACTTTGTTTCATTGTTTCATCACCAGGTTGTTTTTTTTCCTGTGCTTGTGATTTGTTTGTTTTTGTCTTCAACTACTACGAGCAGGTGGGATTTTTGATTGTGATTGTGATCATGTGATCCTGTTGTGAACATGCATAAACTGATTGCTTCTGCTTTTCTCCCCATTTTCACAGCAGTCCCCTGAGTACCCAAACTATCAATACTTATGCAAGCTCTGTTCTGTGCACATTGAGAACATTCAAGGAGCACACAAACACATCAAGGAGAAGAGACACAAGAAGAACATAATGGTATGGGAAATTTTAAGTTTGAATGGTCACTCATTCAAGGAATTGCTTTAGCAATGCAATTCTTCTGAATGGGCATTCAACAGGCCCTATTATGCTATTTTCTGGGTGCATATTTTTATCTCAAGTTACAGTTACAACATGTTAATATGAGTTAATGCTCATAATCTGCCTTGTTTTTCTCATCCTGGCTGTCCTGCAGCACCTCTTTTCACCCTCTCTCTGAAATGCTCTGTTGTAGCGTTTGCTCCTCCCTCCAGAAAGCAAAGTCTGCCCTGATTGGTCAGCTAGCCCACTCTGTTGTGATTGTTCAACAATTCACATGCGTCAGAAATGTCCCACCCCTTACAAACAGAATTCAGACACGTCTCCCAGAGCGGTTCAAAACACTTTTGAAGCTGTCCTCGGCGAAATGCAGCGAACACAACATAGTTTTCGTTGTACTGCTCTGGCAAAGTGTTAAAAATGAAATGTTGCCACTTTTTCTTCATTTCATATGCCTTCGGAAGTCCAAACAAGGGACATTTCCCCTCGCAGAGCACAGTGTCTTCTCGACACGATGGCCGCAAGAGATAATTCAATGGAGCCGTTTCAGGCAGCTCAGGAACAGTGATTCTGAGGGGGAGGGTAACTCCTTTTAGGCTTGGGCTTCAGGTTTTACACTCTACAGACCTTTTACAAGTAAAAAAAAATATATATATATAACACACTAAAGGAGAGGGAGAAAGTGCAAAAGCATGATAGGGACACTTTAAGTAAAGATTTAGAATGAAGTATTTCACATATTCTGGTTCTGTTGTTTCAGGAGAAACAGGAGGAGAATGAGCTTCGTGCGCTGCCGCCCGCCTCTGCTGACCAGCTGAAGGCCGTGGACACGGCGGTCCTAGAAACAGCCAGGCAGCACGGGATCTCAGAGGAGGACTTTGAGGTTCGGAAAGCCGTGGTCATCAGGATGGAAGAGATAATAAAGAGGCACCTCTCAGGTTGTATGCCATGATGTCACTCAGCATGGTCAATTTAGTGTAAAAAAAGGCAATGCTTTAAGAAACATTTGAATTTTAAGTCCTATGAACATTACACCTTGCTGGTCCTCAGTGCCCATTATGTTCTGTGTGAGATATACTGTGTTTTCTAATATCTTTTCTTGGGTTTTCCAGCTTGTGCTCTCCGTCTCTATGGTTCATGTCTTACCCGATTTGCCTTCAAGACGAGTGATATCAACATTGACGTCACCCACCCTCAGTAAGTTGGATATTGCTACTTAACAAAAATATTATATGTATTTTTTACTAATAACATAAAGATGACATTATAAATCAGCTGAGAAATCTTTTCTTATGGTTGATGATTCTCTCATTCCTTTCCTCCGCTCAGATGACACAACCTGAGGTCTTGATTCAAGTGCTGGAAATCCTTAAGAAAAGCCGTAAGTTTTGCTCAGTACATGTTAAATTTGACATGAGTTGAGACATGATTAATTGTTATTGGGGCTTGGCGATATAAAAATTAATTCTCAGATTTGTTCACATTACATCCGATTTACAATTAAAATATTTTTTTTCTAACTTCTTAACTTTCACCAATCTTAACTTTTTGAAAAACAAATAAAAGATGTTTCTTGGAAAAAAATGCTTCCCTGAATCCCTCCTTGCCTTATATTAGTGCATGCTGCCATGTTGAAATTGACCTGTGTATGAAGAGAACTCACATGTTAACTATGAACTACAGGAGCTCAGGGAAGTGATCTCAGTTCTATACCCTAATTATTTATAGGTTAATTAATCAAAGTTATTGCCCGGCTGTAACTTTTACTAGCTAGCATAAACTCACTGTTCTTGTTTGTCTGGAATTATTGGCATTGTCTTGTTGGTTCATATCTCAGATAGCATTTGCAAATTAGACTAAGCAGAACATTGTTTTGAAATTCCTTATCTGCTTTGGCACTGAATTTAGATAAAATGTTTGTCCTTAAGGACCTCATTCAAGTGGTTTGGATGGTTAATGCTACCTGGTGTAGATCCAGTTTTAAGTCCTGGAAGGAATTTGAGGTTTTGCAAATCTTCTCTAGGTAATTTAGTATTTTCTTTCCTGTCTCTCTTCTCTAGCTGAATTTTCTGAGGTTGAGTCAGATTTTCATGCCAAAGTTCCTGCCGTGTTCTGTCGAGATGTTAGCAAGTAAGTGTATCATCAAATGCATTCATGCAAGTTTTTATTACCTATTTATTTATTTATTTATTTATATATATATATATATATATATATATATATATTGTAAAAGTTTATTTGTGTAGCATTTTTCATACGATAAAAGCAGCACAAAGTGCTTTAAAATATATAAGGATATAAAATAAACATAAAAACAGGGAAAGTATTGTCGAAAATAAAATAAATTTATAATAATAATAATAATAATAAAATGTATATAATAATAACATTGATAATATTATTATCAATGTATAATAGTAAAGTGGCCATGTTTGCAGCATTATTTATATATAAACACACACATATCATTAAACAAAGCAGCCAATTGGCACCTAGGTCTCCGAAGTGATACAAAAAACACAACAGATCTCGTCACTGGCTTGATTACACCAAAATAAATATAAATCACCTATCTCAGAATGTCTTACCTAGGGTGTAACATCACTGGGTTCTCTGTGTCAGGCACCCTCTCACCACATTTAAGTTCACTTAGTATATTTCTGTCAGGTATTTGTCATTGATGTTTGAATAATTTCTCATACATGTCTAGAAAGGGACTTTATGGTTACTTTAGTGGTTTAGTTTATAGGATGTAGTTCTTATATTTGTTTTTTGACTTAACATTGATGATTACAGGAAGGAAATGGTTATATTATTGCAACATGGTACCTTTTTAGATTGTGTCATTTCCCTCAGTTGTGTTAGATGACCTCAATTCAGTGTACTTATGTAACTGCACATTGTTACAGTAGCTATCAACTCCCACTTAACTTATCTTTGAGGCTTGCAGTTCCAACACTGGTTTATAATCCGGCAGCACTTTGGTGACTTCAAAATATATTTTCTAAAAAGGAGGAACAATACATCACATTAAAGCCTTCAGTGTTGCGTAGTTGTGTCTTTCATATATATTCTTGGTTAAAAACATAATACAGATGAGGTTCTGATAAATGTCAATTTAAGGGTTTGATCTAACTTTCATGGTGGTCTTTCCTCTCTTCTGTGCCTGTGCAGCGGCCTGATGTGTAAAGTGAGTGCAGGTAATGATGTTGCTTGTCTCACCACCAATCACCTGGCAGCCCTGTCTAAACTGGAACCCAGATTAATCCCCCTGGTGCTGGCCTTCCGCTACTGGGCAAGGGTAAGGCTGTGACCGACACTCTTCAGCTGAAAAATAACTAATAAATAGGTTGTAATGGGTTCCAGTGTGTTCAGTTGTTTTTATTTGTATGCATTTTCCTACACAGTACAGCAAAAACTGATATCCCCTTTTAAGTAGAAAAACAGGTGTCAGCAGGTTGGACATTTAAAAAAAATTAAAAAAAATAGTTTGATTAACGCAAGATTTATAAACCCTGTTTGTTTTATTAATAAGTATGTTTATCAAATGACACACAATACACCAGTTCAACAGTCGAAACATACTTTACTGTCACTGAACATATTGGATTTTAAAGCAGACAGAAATTAATTATTTTGAAATAAAAAATGCTATCTCTGCACAGCGATCTATTTTACCCATATGTCCAAATGCCAAATATAGAACAAGCTGTATTAAGGCTTAAATGCAGACTAAAGCATTTTGTCCGCCTGTATGTTCATCTCCACAGCTGTGTCATGTTGACTGCCAGGCTGAGGGTGGCATCCCCTCGTACTCCTTCGCTCTCATGGTCATCTTTTTCCTGCAACAGAGGAAGGAGCCCATACTCCCCGTCTACCTGGCCCGCTGGGTATGTCAAGTGTTGGGTTTTTCAGGTCTTAGTCAACATTTCAACTTGGAGAGGAAATATTAATTATTTCTAAGTGCCATCCTGCCTATCCCCTTATTATTTGTGGTGCCTTATTTAATTTTTTTTTATGGAAAATAAATACTTTTTTTAAAAATACTTGGTCTCTTTAAAAAATAAAATTATAAATGATCCATATTCTACGTCTGCATCATGTACATGGCATGTCTGACAGTGTCTGTGTCGGGAAACACGGGTTGATCACAATATGTTGAAGTCTGTCTGTATTATTGTGAGCAGGCACATTTAACTCGGGACCGAAAAATCATTCTTCCACTACGCTGCTTACATTTACCTGATACTGAATAAAACTGCTGAATTACCACTTTCATGGCTTAACCTTGCCATCAGACAGCTTTTTCTGACAGAAAACAAAATTAGTTATATTGCTGTCTTCAACGCCACCGGACTCCATTCAGTAAAAGAGTAATTTTATCTGGCAGAACACAGGAGTTTCTGGTCAACCGCCATATCGTTTGGTTAGTTTGTTTTTGTTATTATTGATTTTCGGATCTGCACTAATGTTGCACAGCAGAACTTTGCCTAACTTCCCTGCTGTTACTCTCCAAAATGGGAGGGGCTTGGGAAAATAGCATTTTGATGCTAAATGTAGAAATTCAATGTTCTGATTTGAATACATCAGGATCACCAGTGGGAAGCTACAGAATGATATGAAAACCTAAAACAAATAAATGGATATTGGACCCACACTTAATCAAAGGTTTCCTGAAGTTGGACGTTAAAGAGTAACACCACGCTGAAAAACAGTGTTTCGCTGCTAACCCTGTTTGAAAGTTCAAACAGGGTCACTGCCGGGTGTGGTATGTACACATGAACCTGTAACTACACCCAACTCTCTTCTCCAGAAACACTCTACTAGCACATTAAAAAGTGATGTCAACAGGTCCAAATTTAATAAATAATAACATAAATCTATACTGTAATAGTTATAACATAAAAATAAAAAAATCTAAAAGTTATCCTGAAACTCCTAGTGACCCAAATGTTCCCTTTCCTGTTCTGTGAGATCAAACAGCAACAGTATGTTTTCCTTCATTTTTGTAGTTCTAGTTTACTTCTTTGTGATCCACATATGCTTTTCTGCTCGCACAGCAGAGGAAAACAATGCATTGTAGAACATTTATCCACTTAGAGATGAACTTTCTTGTTCTTGAACTTTTGCTTTCCTCCAAAACTGCATTGCGGGCTCGGTGGATAAAATGCGAGGCGTCTGTGTATCCTAGTTGTTAAGATGCATTTTGTGCAATCACAAAGCTGGGGTCCCGAAGTGCTCACCAATAGCCTCACGATACAGCATGAAAACCTGCCTGCCAAGGAGGGTTCAGAGTTTTAACTACCGTTTAAAAAAAGTCACCTCTTTGTTTAACGTTAGTCTTTCATTTAATTCTCCTCTTTCAGATTGAAGGCTTTGATGTGAAACGTGTGGACGAGTATCATCTAACTGGAATCTCACTGGACATGTTTGTCCGTTGGGAGCGCAGACCTCCGAGCTCTACGGACAACCGAAACGAGGCCAGAGGAGAAGGCAGACCCAAGCCAGAGCAGAAAAAACCTGATGATACTCATTACTCAGAAGGCTTGGTGAGTCTCACTGCAGTATACAATCATGTCACAAGAGAGCAATTTAGACTGACATTGATTCAGGTTTTAAATCATACTTTTGTGGAGGGCAATGTTGATATTCTCGCTGTGTCACCCTGCATTTTACTATGCTCCTGTTTCTGTCCCTTAAAGAGTCGTCTAACTTTGGATCTGGGTAAAGGTGTGTCGCTTGGCCAGTTGTGGTTGGAGCTCCTACGTTTCTACACACTGGAGTTTGCTCTTGAAGAACACATCATCAGCATCCGCCTAAAGGAGCTCCTCTCTAGGGAAGTAAAGAACTGGCCTCGCCGCAGACTCGCTATTGAAGGTGAGAGACTACTCTGTGGTTTAAAAAAAAAATGGTCTGACTGGTCTGGAAAAATATCAGAAATTTACTCTGTGTCTTTATTATTTTTTTACCTTTCAGATCCTTTTGCCCTGAAGAGGAATGTCGCACGGAGCTTGAACAGCCAAATGGTGTTTGAGTACATCCAGGAGCGCTTACGTACAGCTTACAAATACTTTGCTTGCCCTCAGAGAAGAAGCACTGGGGGGCGCCAAGGAGCCAAGAAGGCAGACAAGGGGGGTGCAAAGTTGGAAGAGCTTGAGGAAGAAGAAGAAGAAGAAGAAGAAGAGGATGATGGGAAAAGTCTAGGCTCTCAGAGGAGGCAGCAAGGGTTTAAGGAGGATGAGACGCCTGACAGTGATGATGAAGATGGATCAGATCCTTCCAGAAAAGTTAATGAGAAGACTTTAGATGCAAGCCTCGTGGACATGGTTCTCAATGAGGGGAACAAACCATCCTTCTCCCCCAACGGCCTGCTGGACAGTGATGAGGAGGAGGAGGAGGAGGAGGAAGAAGAGCTGGAAGGAAGCAGTATTTCACATAAGGACGGGCCAGTTACCTCAGAGGATCTTCACTATGTGTTTGATAAGATGATTTTTACTAGTGGGAAGGTAATTATCACCATTCACCGTTTGTAATTCAGCGTACAAGTATTTGTTGATGTTGATTTGAGTATAATTTATATTTGTACTTTGACAATGGTAAAATATCTTAACCCATTGTAATGCCAAATATCCTAAATTGTGCATGTAATACTATTTAATGTAGCTTCTGAACTGTTTGTGATGGAGGTATTTGAAAAAACAATTGTAGATTTCAACCTTTCCCACGTTTATAGCTGCAGTTTAGGAGAAGCATCATCCTGTCAGCATTGATGGGTTCATGTCACTTAGGTGAGATGTTTAAATTTAGGGAGGGTCTTTATTGGATTATTGACACATGATGACATAGTTTATATATAGGCTTCAGGTCAGAACAAAATGCAACCCTTCAGACATTTTTAAGACATCCAACATGGGACATTGCCCCACACAACTGTTTCGACACAATGCTGTTCTGTAAGCGTATGTCATTATCTTGTACTCCGTTTGTTCTGTTAGAGGTCGTCAAATGTAACCAATTATCTAATGTATTTTTCGTTCCAGCCCCCAACTGTTGTGTGCAGCATTTGCAAGCGAGATGGTCACCTGAAGGACGAGTGTCCTGAAGACTTTAAGAAGATTGAGCTGAAGCCCCTGCCTCCTATGAACGACCGCTTCAGAGATATCCTTGACGGGCTCTGCAAATTGTGCTTCTGTATGTGGTCAATAGTGTACTTTCTTTCGCTTAACTGTTTTCTGGATGGTAGTCAGAATCAGCTTTATTGGCCAAGTATGTGTGTGCATATACAGTACAATGAATTTGACTCCGGTTTTATGCTGCTCACAATGTACCTACACAAACGAAGACATACAGCTGAAACAAGGACGACAAAGCTGCCTGCTTTATATACATGAGGCAGGTGGATGACTGTAAATGATATGATTAGGATATATACAACAAAAATATATCGTTTACAGGTACAGTGTTTTTTTTACATTTGATAATTGCATTGAGGTACTACAAATAGTTATCACCTGGAAGAAAAACAAAAAACATTGCATCAGAGAACGTGTTTTATTTTGTGTACACTTTAAACCCATTAAAAAGTAAACTGCAATACATTTACCCCCCACTATAACCTTAATTAGTAGGTTTACTCTTATCCACCACAAGTAAACCTGCCCAATGTCACTTAATCAGTATTAGATAATCAGTATTATAGGATTGTAGTGCTGCAGTAATTATAATTTTTATTTTCGATTAGTTTGCAGATCATTTTTTAGATTCAATGATTAATAATGTCCCGTTTTGTCTTACCAAAACCCCAAAATATAAATTTACTATAATTGAGACCAAGAAACACCGGCAAAAATATTCCTATTTTATTTTGATTGACTAATGAGATTAAAAGCATTGCAGCTCTGTCTGATTAAATTTCTGTTCTGTTGTTTGTAGATGAATTGTCACCTACACATGCTGAGCAGCAGAAGAGGGAGCAGATCCTCGGCAGCCTCGAGAGGTTCATAAGGAAGGAGTACAATGGTGAGCATTAAGAATAAACTACTATAGTCAGCAAAGTTCAAGTACTGATATTTATACAGAATGTCTATTTTACATTTGGATAAGAAATTGAATCTTGTGCTGTGCCGGAATCCACAGATAAAGCTCAGCTCTGCTTGTTCGGATCCTCCAAGAATGGCTTCGGCTTTCGCGACAGTGACCTTGACATCTGCATGACTCTGGAGGGCCATGAGACTGCAGAGGTAGGGGGACAGAACACACACCGACATTTAATGTAAATCAGGTTTAGTCTTCTGGAGAAGAATTTTGACCCTTATGGTCCTCCACTGTTACATTTATATTTTGATCTGTCTGAACAGAGGCTGAACTGCAAAGAGATCATTGAAGGCCTCGCAAAAGTGCTAAAGAAGCATACAGGTAAATTGACATTTACTAATTATCTCTTTAGAACTATCATTATCTGTCATGGAATAAATCTGACTGGTTGTGATCTCCTGTTTCCCCAACACCCCAGGTTTGAGGAACATCTTGCCTATCACAACAGCTAAAGTGCCTATTGTGAAGTTTGAACACAGACAGAGTGGTTTGGAGGGAGATATTAGCCTTTATAATACTCTGGTGAGTGGACCAGAACTTCACTGTCATATTACGTGTTTAGACATGTCTTTATGTATTTAAAGTGCTGTATGAATTAATTTTTATGTTTTATCTGTGTAGGCTCAACACAACACCAGAATGTTGGCTACGTATGCAGCCCTGGATCCACGTGTGCAATTCCTGGGTTACACAATGAAGGTCTTTGCAAAGGTATGTGATAGTTGTCTGACTGATACAGGGACCTTAACTGGTAGCTCTGTAGTTTTCTGTCCTCGTCTTACTTCAAGGATTTTTTTTTTTAATATATATAATTCAAGAGCGCTCCCTGATTATATCCCATAACTACAGCTTCATGCCATAAAAAAACTCATTGCTGTATCTGGATTGGGTCGCTCCAGCTAATTGCAAATTCATTACTACTTCTATGTGTAATGACTCTAGACCAATGTTTTACTTAATTTGTGTGCACCATGAAAACTCACTTGTTTAGACAGTTAAGCCAATTGTAACAGTGAGCCCTCATGAATGGACATAATAATTTCGGTGCCTGGAAAAAATTGGAACCAGTCAATAACAAAAAAGTTAAGCTAACTGGTTTTTGCACAAGCTGTAATATAACTTCCAGAAATAGCAGTTTGAAAGGGCGATGTACCAAACATAAAACTGCCTATCCTCTTAAAACTTTCATTCACATATGCATACATGCGATAAATATATTTTCAGAATGAGTAGAATGCAGTTTAAAGTGAGAGGGAACAATTTAATAATGCAACCTAATGGACCTTATCGGCTCCATGTTACTAAATGTCACTCATAGTTTTACCAAATGATGCCTGTACATTTTAACTCTAATTTACACCTTTTATTAAAACATCTCTTTCATTTTATTGTCAAATATGTCATCTATGTTCCATCATACCTCTTCTGCTCACTCTAAGTAGTAAATATATTCTTATGATTAAATAATCTTAACACAAGGCCGACCGATTTTCTTTTTCTAACTTCTATGCGTTCGTACGTCTTGCTTTGTTGTTGTAGCTACACCTTTTGTCAATATTTAGTAATCATATCATATTTGATATGTAAGAACTAATTTGTATGTTAAATTTTTTTTTAGTTTAATAACTAATCTCCACTTAGTAACACTTACTTAATGGTATCCACTCTAACTAAGCTAAGTTTGAACTGTAAGAGTAACTTAACGACGAGGACACCGTCATACTCGGTGTGGACAGAGGTGAATCCCAAGCTTTTTTAACTTGCATGCCTCCCTGTTCACAGCGCTGCGACATTGGGGATGCGTCCAGAGGAAGCCTCTCATCTTATGCTTACATCTTGATGGTGCTTTACTTCCTGCAGCAGAGGCAGCCACCAGTCATTCCAGTCTTACAGGAGGTACCAGTCACTCATTAATGACTCAGAAGATATGAACTAAAACCGGAAACTTAAAGGGCTTAGCCTTGACTAAAATATGATGAATAGCTCTGTATGATGTCTTTTTAGATCTTTGACGGGAACACTGCCCCCCAGCGGATGGTAGATGGCTGGAATGCTTTCTTTTGTGATGACCTTGAGGATCTGGTGAGTTAAATGAAACTGACAAAAAAAACCTGTTGACCTTTAACTTGGGATGGTAGTGCATTAAATTACATTATCTGAATGTAGTACAAATCTGCTGTTTCTCCTGTCACACACACACCTTCTGCAGCATTAAATATAAATCAATACTAAGTGTATTTCTTCTGTCTGCTAAGCGTCGGCATCTCTCAGAGCTGCAGCCAAACACAGAGTCTGTGGGAGAGCTGTGGTTGGGACTCCTGCGCTTTTACACTGAAGAATTTGACTTCAAAGAACATGTCATCAGCATCCGCCAAAGGAAACGCCTTACCACCTTTGAGAAACAGTGGACCAGTAAATGCATCGCTATTGAAGGTGCTCACACCGATCCATTGCTCTGTTTTGAACTACTACTGAACATGAAGGCCAGAGTCGTCTTTCCTGTCTTATTTCAAAACTATAATGTTGGGGCATTTTTCAACTTTATTAGCGAGAAAGAGTAGCGATAGACTGTAAACTGGGGATAGAGAGGGGTATGGTATGCAATGAATGCCTGAATCAGAGTTTGGTTGTTGCGGTTATGTGCCATGTGCTGTAACCATTCAACTACCAAGGCACTCCTGGGTCATCTTTTCTAATCACTCATCTGTTCTTCTCCTCAGATCCTTTTGATTTGAACCATAATCTTGGTGCTGGAGTTTCTCGCAAAAGTAAGTGCCTTAATACATCATATCATTTCTTGTCAAATGTGTCTTTATTTCCTTTACTAGAGACATCTGATCTCTGAACTGTACTGATCTCTGGCAGTCCAGCCTTTCTACCAGTTTAGGACTATTTGAATTGCGAAGCAGGTGTTCAGCTTCTGCTTCAATGCACTGATGGTGTGAAAATGTTCCTTGTTTGCTTCCTCTAGTGACAAACTTCATCATGAAGGCCTTTATAAACGGGAGAAAGCTGTTTGGGACTCCGTTCTGCCCCATACAGGGCACTGAAGTGGTACGTCACTCACCAACTAACCAAATTGAACTTACAAACAATTTGAATGTGGTCATGTCTAAAATATCTGCTGTTTCCATTGTGTTCTGCTGCAGGACTACTTCTTTGACTCAAAGGTGTTGACAGACGGCGAGTTGGCACCCAATGACAGGTGCTGCAGGATCTGTGGCAAGATTGGACATTACATGAAGGACTGTCCAAAGAGGCGCAGGTTGTCCCCTCTTTGTTTAGTGAAATGTTTATCTCTCGCCAGTAGATTTCCAACAAAATCTAAAAGAAACTACCGAGGTGTAATAAATATGCTAAGGGTTAAGTTTCCCCATATTTATGTGAATGTGAAGTATACTGCGTCATTGTAGCTTTCCAATAATGTTTATAGGTCTAAGAGTTGGTAATAACATTTGTAACTCTCTCTCTTCTTAGCAAATGAGTGTTTTCATTTCCAACATACAGTAGCTGTGTATCGACACACAATAAGTAATGGTCTTTCTCCTTTTTAATTGTGAAAAGGCTTCTATACTTGTGTAATAAATATCAGCAATACCTTAAGAAAGATAGGAGACGGATACAGAAATAAAAAACACAAGATCATCCCCAACTATCAAAGTGGGATTGAAGTACAGATTACAGCGAAAAGTTAATCGCGATTTAAAAAACCCCGTCAGAAACGAGTAGACGAGCAACAGCAAGATAATTACTTTTTCCTTACTCTTCAACTAAGTTAGGCCAATATATTGAGGTTGGGCTGTAAATAGCTGTTTTTTGTAAATATTCACTTTCTTTTATAACTGTTGTTTAAATATTTATTGCAAAGATTGTACTCCTAACTTTTTCAACCTTAAAAAATCCTTGGTTATATATATGCAAATTTTGTTGAAGTCTTTATAATTTCAATTAACATGATAATCTTTTTTGTTGGAAGAGTTTTGTAGAATTGGTAGTTGAGGGTGTCCAGACGTCTATTTGATATTTAGGAGAGACTGTACCATTGTTATTGTTGTTATTCTTGTGTGTATGTCTGCACACTCATTTATGTGTGTTTGTACTGAGGGTGTCAGATTTATTCTTCCCTTCTTGTTGTGCCCTGAACTTTGTCCTCTGTCAGGATGAAGAAGAAAGAAAACGACAAAGACGAGGACATGAAAGAGGAGGAGCGGGAGCCGAAGGACAGGCGTTGTTTCCAGTGTGGGGACATGGGTCACGTGAGGAGGGACTGTCCTGAGTACCGCCACCTCAAACAGAGGACCGCTGGAGCAGCAGGTATCCACAATATCCACATCCAACCTCAAGACGACCTCACAAAGTATTTATCTAAATGTTAGAGGAGTTTTGTTTACAACGGTTAACTGTCATGACAAACGGCTAATAATCAGACCATGAGGGGGTGAAAATAAAACTGCTTATTCTTCCCCAGCTCCTCACATGGTACGAGCTGTAGTGAGCTCCCAGTCCATCCCCATTCCCCAGACAGCTGCAGACTGTCCTGGAAGGACCAGACAGCCCTCTGAATGTGTAAGTACAATAGTGAGACATTACACTGGGGTCAGTTCACCCACATTACAAAAATATATACAAATCATTTCTCACTTATATGTGTAAAGATTTCTGCCTCAATCAAATTACAAAGGAACTGAATGTAATTTGTTGGGCCCATAGAAGTGAAAGATGATATTCACCAGAATTTGTGTTTTTCATAGTCTCTGTAAAAAATCTCATGATAAAAGATGTCTCAGTCCACAGACCTTCATCATCCTACCTGATGAGGGCGTCAGAGCTGAAATGTTATTGAAAACGTGATTTCAAATGATTGACTTGTTTTTAGATTTTTTTTGGTTTCTTCAGTCAAGACTTTAAAATTCTATGCAAATGTCAAAACACAATAATTAATAGTCCCTATAAAACTGGTTCACAGTTGTATATCTTGAAATGTAGGCAATTTAAATCAAAACAAATGTAGATAAACTTGCCCTTTTAAACCTCTGTTGATAGTGTAAAACTGTTCATAAAACAAATTTCGAAACAAATTTCGAAATGTAATAATGTTTCCCACTTGAACGGATTAATATTTGAAAATAAAAGCATGATCTTACGCTGTTTTTAAAAAATCCTTTCTTTTTTTCTTGTCAATAGTCCGATAGTCGGCAAACTCCGCCCTACTCCCCGCAGCCTACAGCTGTTCCGCAGAGTTCCTCACAGTCCTCCAGTTCCCCCCAGCCCTCCCACATTAAGACCAGTCCTGCTGGTCCCCCGAAGCAGCCTGTTCACTCCCAGGTCCCCCTGTCTCTCTTCAGCTTCCCTACCTCCCTACCAGGCCAGTACCACCCAGGGGCGCTCAGCGCACTGGGGCTTCTTCCCTCTCACCAGCACCAGTCACACCAGTCCCAGGGGCAGCCTCATCACCCAGTCCACATCCCCTCCACCTCCTGGCCCATACACGGACCAGTTCTCACCACGTCCTCTCCCAACGGCCCCTCCCCGCCCGGCCTAAAATTCGCCCTGCGTTCGGCGTCAGGGAACGGGAGTCCCACAGGCTCAGTGGGCAACCCCAGCCCCATGAACCTGAACGACCCCAGCATCATCTTCGCCCAGCCGGCGGGGAGACAGCTTGGCATCGGGCCAGGACGGGAAGGACACTGGCACAACCACTTGGCACAACCTGGGTCACTCATGGGCAATGGCACTGTGGTGAAGTCAGGTATTCACTGGGTGAACTTTGGTGGCACCGTCTGTGTGTGATTCTGTGTCTGTGTCTTCCTGTTTCTGTATCTTTAAATACAGACTTAGTTGTTATATGCACAACACTTATTATACTATCTGATTTTGACTCCAGTCTATAATATGAATTGTATATTATTAATTAATTCATAATTTTTAACTGCTTCATATATCTGGGATGTTGCCATTTTTTCTACAGGGCCCCCTGAAGTAGAAGGTGACATGCTCACTCCGATCTGGGCCACGCCCCCTTATCAAGACATACAGACATCACATTTCAGCAGAACTTTGGACAGTTCTGATTCATTTTTCTAATTAATTTAAGTATTATGTACCATCTCCTGCAGTCATCCAGAAGTCATAGAACTGTATTTGACAGCAACTGTCTTCTGTCTATTATGTCAACCATAGTTAAATACGTTAATCTTTTTGCAGATGTAAGACAGCATGAGACTGATAGGAGGTTGATCATTTTAGTAAAGGGTTAAATGCTGTAAGATGCAGTTCTTTAGGATGTTGGTAACGGTTCATAACATCACTGGTGAAGGGACATTGTCTGTTTTTTACAAACTTGGATATAACTGAACGTTCATTATTACATTTAATTGAACTTTGTCTTTTTTAGATATTTTTTTTTAGATATTGAGTGTGTTTGGATTTTGTCTCCACAGAGTCAAATCACCCGGCCCAGTTTGTAGGTGTGAGCCAAGGATCTCGGTTATGGGAGCACAATAAAACACCCCAGTACACCCTTTCTCCACCCTGGCCCTACCGGATGCCCCAGAACTTCATCCAGCAGGGCAACGGAGGCTACCAGCCTGGCAAACCATTTGTGGCCCAAGGTCAGATATGACAGACATTTATTTTATTGCAGCTGACAAAAATAGATGATCACAAGTTCTCCATTTGTATTGACTTCGATTTTTATGTCTTCATTCTTTTTTTTTTCATCAACCAGGGTCTGTGGTGCATCCAAATCCAAACTTCCCACTGGTCCCCCACGTCCGACATCAAGTAAATTTGAATTTCATTCAACAGAAGAAGTGAACTTGCATCTCTTTTAATTCAGTTCATGGTCAGTAACATAGCAAAGCAAAATTGTGTACTCTTTGCATCATTTGATCCCAAGAATTTTTAAAATGAAATTTTTCTCATTTTTGTACAGTTTTTATGTTTTATTTTCTGTCTCATTACATTGATTTGTGATACAAATGTAAAATATTTTAATACCCCCATTTTTGAGGGGGTCCAAAAAATTGTTTTTATTTTATGTGTAAAGTAAGGAGGAAAAATATAAACCTTTATTTTTATTAGCTGCATTCATACGTTGCTTGCCACAAGATGAAGGCTTTGAATAGACATTTGTTTTAAAAACAATCTAACATGTCACCCTAAGTATGTAGTGCCAAAAGCAGGGATAGCAAGAAAAAAGGGAAAAAAATCTTAAATAAAAAAAAAAAAGCCCCAAGAAAATAAAGAAAAAAGCAAACTACTTTAATGTGTCGTTTGGGTTAATCTCTTCAGTGTCATGTTTGTGTCCACTACTGAATGATCCTGAATACTGTGTGGTTTTATTCACTATAACCAAACCAGGTCTTTAAAGTGCGCACATAGGGATTTTACATTTGTAGAACCTTTCTTCATGTCTGTTCATCTTCAATTTCCGTTAAGATGAACAGGAACCATCTTGGAGTTGGACAATACATCCATATCTAGGTGCTGTTAACTTTTTCATGTTTTCACGACAATTGAAGATGTGTGGATTTTAAATTATTATTTCTGTCAGGATGCTGATCACAACCTGTACAGCTCTGACAAAGTCATCCACGCTTGCTGGCATATTAAGGTCTCTATTTTGCATTGATGTAGCGAGGAAGCTTCTTAGCTACGAAGTAAGGTGATGCCCTAGCTTTGATTGGTCGATTGTCGGTGAGTGAACACTTCAATTTGAATCACTGAATGAACCAGAGATGTGAAAGCTGATTCAGAAGTCTTGAATCAGGGTACCATTCTTACGTTTACCAATTTAATTTACTTGATTGGAGGAGCAATGCGGATTCCGTCCAACTCTTTACCCTTGCAGGTCTGTTGGAGGGTGCATGGGAGTTTGCTCATCCAGTCTACATGTGTTTTGTGGACTTGGAGAAGGCCTTCGACCGTGTCCCTCGGGGAGTCCTGTGGGGGGTACTGCGGGAATATGGGGTACCTGGTTCGTTACTACGAGCCATTCGGTCCTTGTATGACCAAAGTGAGAGCTGTGTCCGGATACTCGGCACAAAGTTGAGCTTGTTCCCAGTGCGTGTTGGCCTCCGCCAGGGCTGCCCATTGTCACCAATCCTGTTTGTGATTTTCATGGACAGGATTTCAAGGCGCAGCCGGGGGGAGGAGAGTTTCCGGTTTGGGGACCTCAGAATCGCATCCCTGCTTTTTGCAGATGATGTGGTTCTGTTGGCTTCTTCAGAACGTGACCTTCAGCACGCACTGGGGCGGTTCACAGCCGAGTGTGAAGCGGTCGGGATGAGAGTCAGTACCTCCAAGTCTGAGGCCATGGTTCTCTTCCGGAAAACGGTGGATTGCACCCTCTGGGTTGGGAGTGAGTCACTGCCCCAAGCGAGGGAGTTCAAGTATCTCGGGATCTTATTCACGAGTGAGGGTAAAATGGAACGGGAGATGGACAGGCGGTTCGGTGCAGCGTCAGCAGTGATGCGGGCGTTGTACCGGACCGTTTGGGGAAGAAGGAGCTGAGCCGAAAGGCAAAGCTCTCGATTTACCAGTCCATCTACGTTCCAACCCTCACCTATGGTCATGAGCTTTGGGTAGTGACCGAAAGAATGAGATCGCGAATACAAGCGGCCGAAATGAGCTTCCTTCGTAGGGTGGCTGGGCTCAGCCTTAGAGATAGGGTGAGGAGCTCAGACATCCGGAGGGAGCTCGGAGTAGAGCCGCTGCTCCTTCGCGTCGAAAGGGGCCAGCTGAGGTGGCTCGGGCATCTGATCAGGATGCCTCCTGGACGCCTCCCTTTAGAGGTTTTCCAGGCACGTCCAACTGGTAAGAGGCCCCGGGGTAGACCCAGAACACGCTGGAGAGATTATATATCTCGTCTGGCCTGGGAACGCCTCGGGGTTCCCCAGGAGGAGCTGGAAAGTGTTGCTGGGGAGAAGGACGTCTGGAGGACCCGGCCCCGGATAAGCGGAAGGAGATGGATGGATGATTGCTCCCCAGATTGGCACTTTCACCTTTGGTGTGTAGGATCCATCTGGTGTGTCCTGTGGTTGTCAATTGTTGAGCGCCAAATGGCTCAATGCTCTGCAGCTGGCAGATGCGTGTTGCAATTAACTTTTCACCTTTAACTAACATGGCTTCTACATGTACGCACAGAGTCTGACATGGTACTGAAAGACTGAAATAAGTATATTAATGATTATTGAGGTGTGAATTTAATTGAGATTCAGAAATCTTAAAATATGGTTGATAACCTGTCCTCCTTGAGCGGCCCCATTAGAAGACCAGTGCAAAAAAAAAAAAAACACAATAGCATGTTCCTTTAGACAAAATGTGTGCCAAATGAAAACGAGTGTAATAATCCTATATGTTATATAGGTAGACAAATCTTTCACTCGTGATGTATTCAGTTATTTGGGATACTTTTCTTACACATCATTCACAAGACTCGAGGTATTGAAATTAATTAAACTTGCTCTAAAAGTAGATTATGTACAGTCTTTGGTGGTTGCCTACAATCACACTAGCAGCTGCACAAGGCCGTTAACTACAAGATGTTATTGTGCTGGCATGTATTGTAACTTTACCACCATCTGTAATCACGTGACCAAAGTTACTTATTTGTAACGTCTTAGGCAAACAATCTGCTGAGGAAAACCTTGAGATGTTGTTTGAAGATCTGGTCATGTAAGTTTGTTGACATGCAGAAACCCACAACTAAGCACTTGATTAGCATATAAGTATGTTAACATGCATGCAGGTAAAGGTGCTATAAACACTCTTAAAATGGACTCTGCTGTGGCAGCAACTCGCAGCTAATCGTACTAACAGCACAAAGAGCGGCAGAAGGGCTGACAGAGCTAACAGTGTAACTGTTTACATGTTCACATGCACTAAAAGCATGCGCGACTGGCCCGGCTGTGTCAACAAAGCAAGGAGAAGCTTGGATTTTAACATAGACAGAGGGACATTGACTTTCTGCTCAGGTAGACATTACTTCTAAATAAATAGTTGTTTGCTGCTATATATTAATGATCTGAATATTAAATATGGCACCTTTAACCATTTTACTCTGTAGTGTTGCTGCAGTGCAGGTTATTGTCACGGGTGGTAGCACAGATCTCAGTGCTGCTGAGGAGCGCTACAGTTAGTGAGAAAGGAAGAAATCCTGCCCCCATCTTTGGTTTGTAGGACATGTAAGAGAACGCCTCTTTCTGCTGGAATTGTAGACCAGCTTTAAAATAGCTTCCTTCTCTCTTTTTGTTGAATGCTCCCAGGATCCATCAGAATGATATTTAGGATATATCACATTCAGAGCTGTCTTGAACTGCAGTGTTGGATATGTAGAACCAACCTGTTGTAGTAAAACTAGAGTCTGTAGCTTACCAAAACTAACGGTAATCTATCCAGTAGTTTAGATTTTTAAGGCTTATCCAAAGTGTTTGATTTTCACACAAATTAACATTTACATATTTAGAGCCCGACCCAGTGTGGCTAAAAACAAGATTTCCTTTAGCTCAAGTTTTGTATGCATGTGAAGTCGAACTATTATTGCTACTTTACCTCAATTGGATCCTTTTTTATCAAAAAACATTTGCACAATCAGAGAAAACGTCTTTTTTAGGAGACAGGTGAGTGATTTCAGATCAATTGAGAGTCCCGCTGTAAGTGAGATCAAGAGCCGACACC
Source organism: Anoplopoma fimbria (assembly GCF_027596085.1). Classification (NCBI taxonomy): domain Eukaryota; kingdom Metazoa; phylum Chordata; class Actinopteri; order Perciformes; family Anoplopomatidae; genus Anoplopoma; species Anoplopoma fimbria. The sequence goes on from NC_072456.1 coordinate 6,454,075, forward strand.
TCGTCCTCTGTTGATCTCAGAGAGGAGAGCCGCTAATCAGCTCCTCTCCGACAGCCGAGCAGAGCCGGGCCTTATCGCCATCCTCAGACACACCTTTCTGGGAGATAAATATGGGGGTTTATCTTCAGTCATGGTGCCAACAGTCCAGTTTAACAACAGTGCTACACCGTGAATCTGGGATGTGGATCATAGAGCTGGAAGTTTTAAAGTCCCAATGAAATCGCCATTCAGTAGGGAACATCCTTTATTCTATACCTTAAAAGCCCCTTAAAGCTTTCATTCATTTCATCCTTAACAGACCAAAGTGAAACTGTAATGTTGAATATGTGTTCCTCAATAATCTTTCAAATAAAGAGTTTTAAGATCTTGATTTAGGATTTTTTTTAAAGTAGCCTGGTCCCTTTAAAATAAATGGCAATCCAAGGCATTAAATTCAAAGATTCAGAGAAGCATGAGTTTACTTAAAGGAGGTCAATGTATTTTTAAGCATAAATGAAATTATGTCTGCTCGTGTTTGTGTCTGGCATTTATTTAATGCTTAAAGTACACTTTAAATTAAACTATAAAAAAATGAGGAAACAGTTTTGATCTCCTTGCTGTATGACCTTCAAAAGATCAGAACTGCAAATGCGGTAGGTTTTATCGGCTTATTTCATTTTTAATTCCTAACCATTTTCCTTTAGTTAAGTGTCATTGAAAGCTGTATTTGTACGGGTTTTATTTCACAGGAGAACCTGTTGTTTTGTCTCCAGGAGGTCAGCTGCTCAGTGATCAGAGACGTGGAGAGTCTTTGGGTGAATGTAGGACTTGGAGTGATCACCAGAGGGCGCTGTCACACACAACCAGTCGGGGAACCTTTAGAGAAACACAAATACCATCAGTGAAGTAAAGCCTCCATGTACATAAACACAGCACAGGTGAAATTAAGTTACATACCACTTAGAAGTTCTGATTCTTTACTTGAGAATTAACATTTTCAGAGACTTTACATTTCCTCCTTTACATTTCAATGTTGTGCTTTTTTCTCAACTACATTTATCAGACAGTAACTGTTTACTCTATCCACATTTACTTTGGGTGCTTTTAGTGCATGTTAGCTCACGGTGCATGTTTTGTATTTTATTTACTTTTATTCTTTGTTTTTGCTGCTTCGCACTTTATTTTGAAAGGTGCTTGATGAATAAAAGTAGTTTTTACTTCATCTGAATATTTGTGAACTACTGTATATCACCAATATACCTGGTTGATCACTGCCCAAAAAACAAATGATACAATGAACAAAAATACACGGCAAGTGATATTGATTCTGTGTTAAGGAAAAACTCCCATATTAAATCAAAGGGATGTTAACAGTGAAAGATACAGGATAATAAAAACACAAAAGCAGTAATTAAGCATTAAATAAATTCATACTTAAGGGCTAACATCCAAAACAATGACTTTATTCATCATAGTCTTTAGTCAACAATCATACTGAGTATCTTGGATCCAAATGCCTGCACATCTTAATACTCACTCTTGTGGCTCCTTCATAAACTGCTTGACTTGTTTGCCGCCTATGATCTTGACAACAAGTCTGGGGATTGAATTTGATCCAGACGGGTTTTTCTGAGCCATGATGCAGGTGATGTGATCAGGATTCCCTGGAGACGGAGACAGACAGACAAGGAGCAGAAGAGGCAGGAGAATCCATCAATCACACAGCTGATTGAGGGCTCGACCCTTTATAAAAGTGATGAAGCCAGTACCGTAAAGCACCAACAGCATGAAAAGTAGGTTATCTTCAGTTTGGTACAATAATCCTTTACTTACAATTATTCCATTTTTCCATTTCAAGTTTACTTTTCCATGACCAAGTGGATCTTGTGCTGTGTGTCTGAACCAGTTTCCCGAGGCGTCGGGCTTCCTGTTTGTTCTCACGGCTCCATAGTAACCTCTCTGTTCCCACCGTGACTCCCTGCAGCACTCTGCAGAGGACTGGGAGTCACTTCAGCAAACACACACGCACACACTTATGATTTATGAACGTGTTTTGCATTTGAGTTGGCTGGCATTATTAAAAATGTGTGAAAAGGCAGAGGAGAGAAGTGACCAGCAGCTAAAGGTGAAACTAAATGCCAGATGAAGAAATATGACATTCATTTTACAACTATTTGTTGTCTCTTTTCCTTTCTGTCTCTATTCTGTGCATGTGTTTGTGTCTGATGTGTACGTATCGGGCTGCAGTGATAGAATAAGTACTCACATCCATCATCTAAAGCAATGGGATTCCTGCAGTAAAATGTATATATTTATTAGGTAATGTAAATTAGTAACAGTTAAAAGTAAAGCCTACCCAAGTAAAACAAGTAAATAACACATAGAATCCTGGGAGCCCCTTGCCTTCACCTAGTGTCTGGGAGGGCTTCCTTCCCATTAACCACATTCCCCAAAACCTGGATCTCGGGATACAGCTGGCTGGGACAACCAGCTCTGGCAGGCTTCTGCCCTTGCACTACTCTAGTAATCAAGCAGAGTGATCCCCTACAGTGATCAAAAATGAAAATCCCTGACTGGATTAAATGGGGTTTCTACCCCATACTCTATAGGAAATAAACCTCCTAACCTCTTCACATAAATGTCTGAAAGTCAGACATTAAAGCAAGTGTAATGAATTTTAGAAACACTGTTTTTTATATTTGTTGAAATACACTTTACATCTTGACAGTAATCAATATATCAAATCAAATCAGGTGCTCTGACAGAAAATAAATCTGGTATCTGTGGGTGACGTGACTGTAATAAGCCCATCCTGTCTAGCTGCGTGCACTCAACCCGTGCACTTGTTGCACGTCAGCTGAGTCTTACACAAGCTGCTAGCTAAACAGCTGTGAGTTCTAACCATGTTCGTTGTTTACATTCATTATGATCATTTTGGGGGAATGGCTTTGGAGGGAGGTCTAAAGGGACGGGTTGTTGGTGTTTGTTGCTAGATGTATCAACTTTTGGAGCTTGTGCTGCTAGCTACTCTCATGGAAAAGAGTTGGCAACACATGGCTGGATTTTTTTGGGTTGGATAATTACCAAAATCTGGCGTACCCTCGCTGGATTCTCCAATGTTACCAAACTTTAAACTAAAACAAAGGTAATTTACAAATGAAAAATTACACCTGCTAATGGTGCTGGAAGAATAATCACAGGATCACCAAAGTTGTAATTATTTATTCTCAAGGGACCTTGAATATATCTAGCAAAATTCATCTCAATACATCCAGTAGTATAAAAGTGGTGCACTGACATATCGACATTGCTCTCCACAGTGCCATGCTGCTAATCGTTAGCTAGAAATATTATAAAAGATATTTTCTTGGCAACTGTCATATTTTTTTTTAGCCCATCTCAAGTGAAATGTGAAATCTGAATTTTAAAAGCCACTCAAAATGTCAGCCATCAAATTAATGTATTTGATGTCTTAACGGGTCCACTAAGTTCTTGGTAACTGTATTAAAGTGGGCTCAGATTTCTATTGGGCGGTACAGTTTCAGGTAGGTTTTCCACGGTACCCTTTTGGACCTGGCCCATAAACACCTCCTGTAAAAGGGACCATATTTCCCTCCCAAATGAAATAAAACTCAAGGAAAGTACCATAACATAACCAAGATTTTTGGCCACCACAGGGCAGAAGATATTGATAAGTCGAGCTTTAAGTGCAGCACTTAATTAATATACATACTGTTATTCCGTTCCACCTCCGTCCAGCTGTCCAACTCTTCTCTCTATATGCCTCTGGCCAGCAATTAACAAGGGAATCAACTGGTTGAAGTTAACTTTAATTATGTGAAATCATTAATTGGAAAGATTTTTCTAATTAAATTTCCAGAAGAGATAAGGAAACAGCGTTGATAAGAGGCCTGAGCGGAGATAGAGGGCCTAATTGCATTAATTACTCTATACCTGGAGGAGAAATCTGAGTCAATAAGTTCTGCTGCCCCCTAATCTTTTCATAGAATAAAGCAGGAGGTGGACCACTGTACAGCTTTACCCTGAGTCTGGCACTCTGCCAGCTAAAGCCGCCTGAGCAACGGCCTCTCCGTTTGATTTGCAAAGAATCAAGTTATTAAACGGTCTTAATAACTGTGGAAATGGCCGCTCATTCTTCTTGGCATTGACAGTCCCTCCACGTCACAGGCCTCTTTAAAATGTCCTGCTGCGGCTGAAGTGTGAAAGTCAATCACAAAGTCTAGATCTTAATGATTGAGCAAGCAGCTGCAAAACAGCTGTAGGATGTTTTCTGCCGTGAGGGGAGAGCAGTTTACTAACAGAAGAATCCTCAAAGGTCCATCTGCTGGTTCTGTGAAATGATGTCTAATGTGTTGGAGCTCACATGTTGTTTATATCAACAGCAGTCAAGGGAAGCAGGATCAGCAAGAATTTCAATGAACAATCTTTTATTTTTTTTTTTTACATATACCAATTAATTATTAGGCCTGCCTTCATATTTTAAATGCACAAAGGTGTAAATGTGACCAGGGATATTTCAACGACCGCAAAACAAACTGCCTGTTGTTATGTTAGTGGACCTAATCTATCCTAGTCTAGCGTGTCTAGCCTAGGACCCTGTTAGCCCAGGGTTTACAGCTGCATTAGCTTTGGTGGTGTGAAGAGGTGAGAAAGAAAGCAGGGTTTCAAGTTCTCTTTCAAATCTCTTTTTTTCATTTTTCAGAGAACTACTTTGACGAGAGACTGTCCGAAGATGTGCGCTGCTATCTATCGTGTGCTGCCTGTCCCTATGACAACCAGCATTTCACGCCTTCCTTCTTCTTCACAATCTTCAGGACGAGAATATTAAGTAGTTGCAGAGTTGTAGAAACCCCTCTGTAAGTATTGAATGCTGTTGTGTGGGTTTTGGTGTTCTATATCTTTTATTTGATATTTTGTTGAATGTGAAAACAATGTGTCAATGTTAAAAGTGTTGCTTGAAGACAATTTATCACCTGAATCTGCTCCCTTCGGCTTTACAGAGCTTATAATGAGTTGCAGCACATTGTTTAGCCATCCAACCTTCACTGTTTTGGTTCACTCTTGAAACTCTCATAGCATTATTTCAGCCATAGCAGGGAGCTGTTTGGTCAGAAAAAAAAAAGAATCTGTTGCAGGTTTCAACCAAGCTCCCAGAAAGAACGACTGGCTTTGAAGGCAATTGTTGTAGTTGCCAAATCATGGAATAACAACTTCCGGGTCCCTCACATGATGCCCAAAAAAACCTTTTCCGATAGACTTACATTTGGAAAGAGACTTCTCAGTATTCATTAAGACCACCTGAATTGGCCTTATTTATATCATACAATCTTAAAAGTTTTAAAATTCAATAATAGCCACATCCGCTTGTTATACGAGCCCATGGATGCGTAAAATCGACAAAGATCCAGATAATTTTGTACTAGGAAGGAAAAGTTGTATTCCTAATGTGCCACCTAGCAACTTTCATAGTAATGAACGGAGCCCCGCCTCCCACACTGTGCTGGACTTCATGGATCATATTTCCTTATTGTTTCATTGAAAAAAACACCTCAGGGCTGTTTCCTGTCTTTATACCCACTTAAGTATGGCTGTTCTTAATAGCTGTAAAGACGTTTGCTTTCCAACATGCTTGGACAACATGCTGATGAACAAGTTGGTTTTGAGCATTATCCACCTTTATGCTTTACATTGTATCTAAAACTTCTCTTTATGATAGATTTCTTGAGGGTTTGAGAAGTCGGTGAGTAGTTTCTATAAGATCGCTGAGCTAACAAGTCTGTTGAGGCTATAACCTAAACCTATGGATTACAGAAAGACCAAAAGACATTAGCCTCAGTATTCACCCCAGTGGTGATCTAAAGATCACTATCCCGCACCTAAATGAATAACTCTCAAGGGTCTCAAGTGAAAGAAGATCAAAATAAACAGCTGCAGTCATTTAGAAATAAGTAATTTCTTTGATTCATATGTTTGTGCAGCGAAGTTATGAGCAGAAGGATGATATGAAACTGATTTAAACTGTGTTTTGTTGAGTATCCTCTGTATGTCTCCCAGCTCAGACTCTCACCCTAATTTATGCACTTGACCGAAACGATCTTTTTGCACACAGGCCTTAATTGATTAGCAGCCCAATTAAAGAGCAGCGATTGGGGGCCGAGGCTGGAAGAGAAGGTGACAGAATCACGGCGCTCTCCTCTCCTCCTGAGTAATTATTTTACTGAGGTCCTAAATCGGGTTTGCCTCGGACTGATAATGGATGTCCGGGCTATCTAAACATGCCCCGAAAAGCCAGCTCAATCCCTCGGCTGAGATAAAGCAGACACATTACACAAGGAAGAAAGAATAGAGTACAAAGAATAGAAAAAACTAAATAACAGAGTAGCTTCTGAAGGGTGTTAGAAGTTTTGGAGTGTTTGTTTGAGGATTTGCTAGTAAGTGCAACTACATGTTTATCTGTCTAGAAGTGTTTGAGAGAAAAGGCCAAAATTGGAGCTGAAATTTAGAATGATGAATTGGTCATTTAATGGGTTATCTCTGTTTCGTTAACCTTTGCCTGCGTGCAAATGATGTGTTGGATTAAACAATGGGGTCTGCACATAGCGGGCGCTACATCTCTCTGACTGGCTGTGTGGACAGACCCATTGATCAAAGCGTCACGTCCAGGATCTCCAACCCTCCTGCTGTGCTCCGGGCCATCCATCACCAGTCCCTCCTCCGGCTCAAATGGCAGTGTCGTTTAACATTTTTATAAATGCCCTCTGCTTCGACGTACCCGCAAAGGAAATATTTGACATTATAGTGTCCTTCAACAGTCCGATGGTCACATGGACAAAAGTCTGTAGCCATGCATGCAAACCTGGAAGTCTTTAATGCTTGTTACACTCCAACAAACACATATTTTAGATGGATGAAAAATGCACCTTGTTGTTTATAGGCCATTACCCACTACAGTAGGGCAGGAAATTTACAGTACAATGGTTTGGTTGGCCCACTATGGAAAGCTGAGTTTCAGAGGTGTCATGAACCAACATTTACATCCCTAGACGCAGCTACAGTCTGAAAACCTCCAAGAATCTAATTCAAATCTCATGGAAAAATAACATAAAATGTGTCTGATCATTGTTGTTGCATGTATGAAATTTGATCAAGACATGACTTTCCATGCTATCACAGGTTCTATGAACATGAAAAGCATTTGGTGCACATGGGAGAAGTTTGCCTTCAAAGCCCTATTAGCCACAGATTTCCTGAGGTTTAGGGAACAAACCCATCTGCTAAGGTTTAGGGAAAAGATCGTGGTTTGGGTTACAATAAGCCCTGAAGACAAACCCATCTCAAGTGCACATTTGTTGTACCTTCACATGCGGCAGACAAAAAAAATCCTCCAATGCAGCAGGAAAGTGCACGGTTGTCACTTAAGGTCAAAGTGTAAATATATACCTCAAGCAGTAAAATGTTTTGGTCAAATTTAAGTCTAAAAATGTCAAATCAAAACAAAATCATGTCAGGAGCCAGATTCGGAATGAGAAAAGTACTACTGAACAGTAAAATAAACAATAAAACATACTAAATGAAATGCATGTTTCAGTACAGGATAATAAATCTAGTTTCTGTTCTTGGCAGGCTGCGGCGTGGCCATGCCTCTCTATTAAGGAGGTGTCAAATGTGATAGGAGGGTTCTGCTCCGCCCTTCAGGGAGCTCGAGCAGCGGCGACACTCCACTCACACTGTTCTCCGTGTTAAAATGCAAATTGCTTTTTCCTGACCCGTCTGCCGTGGACGGGGAGGGGCTGTAGCTTTTCAAAGTGACCTGCTTTTTGCTTCAAAAGGCCGCACGCCACGATGCAGTAGGCGCTGACAGGGCGAGACAGCTTAGCAGATAATATCATCCATGGCAACAGAGTAGCTGGCAATACAGACAAAAACACCAATATATACAGTCCCACATAGTGTATATTTAACCCTGTGCAGCCTGAGGTTACTTTTGCAATTTAGAGATTAGAATATCTTATTTCTGACACTAGACATTTATAGACTTATTTGGTCTCCTAAAACGAGCAGAGAGTAATTTTCATACTTTCTTTAAAGGGACTCTATGTTCCTTATCACAGCTAATAGAAACATCTCATTAAGCTACCATGAAGAACTGCGTCTACTCCCACAGTCCAGAGTATGCAGGTTTGGTTGATTGGCCACTCTAAATTGCCTGTGAATGTGACCGTGAGTGGCTGTCTGTGTCAGTCCTTTGATTGACTGCCGACCCCTCCACGACCCAAAAGGATAAGTGGGTATAGTTGATGGATGGATGGATGTTTAAAGGTTGCTGGGCTTTAATTATTATCTTTGTCTCTTTTATAGATTTATAATTAAAGGCATGAAACAAGTTGGACATTCTAGGAGCCCTCCATGAACAGAAGATGAAGCAGGTAATTACAGCTTTTTATGGAGGAGTTGTTGTCTTGTTGACCTGCTGGGAGGTCCTGCAGCGCTATGCTGGCCTCAGAACAACTCTGTGCACTAAATATGGAGCTATAGCCATCAACCGATTAGCTTAGCACAAAGACTGGAGACAGGGGGAAACAGCTAGCTTGGCTCACTAATGAGCATGCCATATCTCCTTTATTTAATTCTTAAAAACTGACATTATAACGTAATTTGGCAGTTTTACAGAGGTGATATGCCGAATTTATTTTTGCCTGACAACCATTAAGAGCCAATAAATAGTTTGGCAATAAACATACTCAATATAATTTTTTAAATAATGACCTTTAGAGGCTCTGGTAGGTGGATTTTTTTTAATCTTGAAAAGGCTGTTTTTCCATTAACAGCCTTTAATCTAAACTAAGTAATCGCGCTGTTATGGGTAGCTTCATATGTATCAATATGAGGGTGTATCAATCTTCTCCACTAACAATCCGACAGTCAAACTGTTCCTTTTGAATATATAAATGTATACTTACTGTCATCCTTAAATTAAAAGTTAAAGTTGCACATGCACAACAAACATGATCTGTAAAAGATCACATTTGGTTATATAACTTCTAAAAAAAAAAAATTCAAAAGGCTGCACGCCACGATGCAGTAGGCGCTGACAGGGTGAGACAGCTTAGCAGATAATATCATCCATGGCAACAGAGTAGCTGGCAATACAGACAAAAACACCAATATATACAGTCCCACATAGTGTATATTTAACCCTGTGCAGCCTGAGGTTACTTTTGCAATTTAGAGATTAGAATATCTTATTTCTGACACTAGACATTTATAGACTTATTTGGTCTCCTAAAATCTTTAGCATATTACACCTTTAGTTTTTTATGGTATAATTATTTATGTTCTATTCCCATTATATTGTGAAGTAAAATTGTAAAATTTACCTTTCACACTCATTTCTCCACCACTCGCTGCACTAATAAAGACCTTCGTCAGATGGATATGGTGCAGCTTGCACAATGAAATATTAAACTAACACAACATGTTAGTGGGGTGAGCCCAGAAGAAGGCTGCTGTTCACAGCAGACTAATATAAATCTGCTTTGAACAATCGACAATCATCTAGCAGAGGGCCTTTCTGGGCTTCTTCTGCTGCCTCTTATCTGTCTGCCGGAGGATACCCATGAGACGGACACATTATAATAAATGTGAGTGCTGAGTGTGTGTTAGTGTGTCTATCTCTCCAGAGACTATTTCTATATTCCATCCTCAGATGTTGCACAGAAGAGTTGTAAAAGAGGAATGATGACAGGGAAACCCAGATTACAGTGAAATCCAATCACACATGGCACAGTGCTCTGTTAGTTTGGTGTCATCATGGTCTCCTGCTCATGTATTGCTAATTGTTTCTTGACATCAATCAGTCCCTGATGCACACAAAGGATGCTCTGCCAAAGTTTCTGTCTGTTAAATGTTTTATCAAAATCCCAACAACAAAGTTTGGGGAGGAACATTGTATAATGGACAGGCATGGAAGCTTAAACACAAGAATAAGGGTCAATCTTGACTTCTGGACTGTACTGTTAGGTGATTTGTCAGTGTTCTTCAAATTGTTTCTGTTACAAGCTGTTGTTGGTGTTTTGTGTGGTCTGTTGTTTACATGGCTTTTAAAAAAATGGTGGTTACAGGTGCTGGATTGGCTCATGTGTTTGACCAACCACCGTACTCTTCCATCACTCTTGTTTCCTCTTGTAGTGGGAGAGTAGGCTACCTATACTGAAATAAAAGCTAGAAAAGTCCCTCAAAACATCTCTCTAAGAACCACAACATTCCTATTTCTTGCTATGCAGACAATATAAAAATCTTCCTAGAACTATGAAAACGTTCCTCTGGTTCGAAATACTATTTCTAGCAGATGGTTATGAATTTGTTTTGGTGGACATGGTTCCGCTCTTTAAAGGGAGCTCACAAAGACTCCTAGCAGCATCGAGCATAGAACTAGTCGCTCCTAACGAACATATACATGAGCATAATTCCTATTTAAATCAGCGATACCTTTCTTTTCTTTGCCGCCAAGAGTTCCGTTTATTTGGTGAAGTGTGAGAGCTGCTGTGCAGAAAAACACCTGCTCTACCTCAAAAAGTACTATGGGATTCACCTCCACATCTGGTGTGAGAGCAGCCCTGGCTGTTGGAAATAGGTAACATTTTGTGCATTGCCACTTTAATGTCATGATAAGTTTAGGCAACTTAAAACCCCTTGGTAGAAGTTCAGGAAGGATCAACAGTATGGACAAATAGAATCTCCAGTGTTGCTAGCATATCACCTCAACTTCAACAATCGCCGCTCAAAAAAAGTGTATAAAACTTGCTTCTTAATTGTCTTTATGTGGAAGACAAGACCTTGATTTGAGAGAACACATCTTCAACTTTAGACCCAGGCTGTAAAAACAAAACAACAAAAAAAAGGTCATTTTTGTTTAGCTGTGCGAAGAAACTTCCAGTTCCACTCTGGACTTTGATTCATCTTCAAATCAATTGATTAGCTCTTTCTGGCCTTTCAGCCCAGAGGAAAAAAGGCTCCAGAAGAGATTATCTATCGGCTGTCGGGACTGAAGTCAGGCGACAGGACAACAAACGGTGGCCCGTGTGTACTCGCAGCGTCCAGCAGAGCCTGCTGGTTTGTCGGCCGCACAGCTCAGGGAAAAAAGGTTAGTAAGGTCACCTCCTCTTTACCGGGGAGACAGCACCGTCACTTCACCTGCGAGGGAGCCTCTAACAGGTCTCTGCCACATGCAGCGCAGGAATAATTTTGAATATTAATTGCACACTTAGTATGCTGTTGTCATATGGATTTTTATTAGTATTCCATCAACCCAATGAGGCGTGAAAGGGCCAGATGCTGTATCCTCATCTATCCCACATATATTCTTGTCAGTTATCAGTGCAGTGAGTGTCAGTCTGCTCATCACTTCAGTGATCTGATGTCATGTATTTATTAATTGGACCAGTGAGTTTAAAAATGGATTAATAACACTCAGGTCTGATCTAAATTATCAAAACTGGCGCTGCGTCAGGTTTAGAGTAATGACAGTGACAGTTTAGACCCTGCACCTCGCATTGTTGTCATCCCAGGTACACACATTAGTATTACTTTTAGTATTACACTTGTGAGGATGCTTTTAAATTTGGCCCAAAAATAATTATCTGGAGGCTACACTCTAACATAATCTATTCCACGCCTAATAACAAATTGTGAATTTATTTTGTATGTATACTGAAAAAAAATATCTGGTAAATTTCCATTGAGCACCTCCACCATCAACCAAAAACAAGACTGAACCCATGAATCCGAAAACAAAATGGAGATAAGGGTGCAACCAGAGTTTAAAAAAAGCCCAGTCCAAGCACTATGCATACACAGAAAACAATATTCTTTACTATCTCAGAAGAATATGGTTCATCATTCCATGTATTGACATTAGTTCATGCATGTGCACCATGTTAGCATGATTTCAGCGTAAATATTTAAGATCTTAAAAACTAGATTTAAGACCCATCTATAATAACTCTAGCTCAGGCCCCCCTTTCCTTTGGTATTGCACTTAAGTAGAATATACTGTATTACCAAACAAATAAGCAATTCAACAAATAACCCGAGATAGTTGGCCATAAATTTTCTTATGACATCATGATAATTCCCGTAAAGTGTAATTTACAGTTCCTACCTCTGTGGCTGCGAGGATGCCATGGTCTGCAAGATTAACCCTCAGTGACAGAAGAGTAGAGGAAAAAAGTTACTTCTTTAATCTTAAATATACCTTCATCTTTTTGAATTTTACAAAAGAGATGGAAGGATAAGAAGTTAGCCTAACTAGTAACTTTTCAAAAATGTTGACAGTTGCACTGTCTGGACCAAAATCCCAGGGCTGATTTTTGGACCCAGTCCACCCCGTGATCATAGTAGCATCCACTTTTTAACTGAGTTGGAGGAGTTCATTTATTTTATCCCATATATCCCATTTATTTATGCTGCTGCTGAAGTCCAAACAAATGGTAGTGTTATTACTTTTTATTGAGTGAAAACAAGATCTTATCTTGTGGGAAGTAGTTATTCTGGGGACAAGACTCATATATTGTTTGAACAAGTTTTCTTTGTAGACCAAGATCTGTATGTTTTGCCAGCAAGATCTCTATCAACTTGTTCCCACTACAACAGATCTTGTTCTCCTAAATTCACATTTTATTTTCATAGATAGAACATCTTTTCGGGAGATGAACAGGGGTTCCTGTTAAAGTTTAACTGCACCTGTTTATTGATATTTATATCGGTTTATAGGTCATTTGTTATGCGTTAGATTCGTGTTTGTGCTTTGACATCTTGTTTAACGACTGTTTCCAAACCAATTTCCTGAAGTTGACGTACTGATGTTCTCTGGCGCTGTAATCACGTAAAAGAGAGATTCATTTACAACGCTTTGTTCACTTCTGCACCTCAGCACTTAGTGATTTACCTCAGCGGAAATGACTTTACGACTGCATTGGAGGTGAGAGTCAATGAAGCACATGAGTGGAGGTCCTCAATAACATTATAACTCTCTTTTACTGCACTCAAGAGCTGTGAGCCATGCAGACAGCAGGAGCTGTGCCTCCTTTTCTCCTTCAACATCGTTAGTATCACAAGGCTGCTCACCGTCCTTTGAAGAACTGAGAAGCACTTTTTTTGTCTGGTACTTCCCCTGTGATACCTGATATTTTATATAAAAACTAAAAAAAAATTACTTTTGTACCTTAAGTGAAAATACTGTGGGTGTGGTTGAAGTATGACTTTTAGGTTTGGTACTGCAATATGTCTTCTTACCTCTCGTACGCTGAATTAATTATTTGTTAGACAGAAGAGTCGACACGGCTCAATTGATGGCAATGTCCAATCTCCGCAAAACATTGGATGGATTAGCTTGAACCTTTGTTCATAAAGTCAAGTTCTCCTCAGGATAAATCTAGTAGCTTTTTGCCTTTACTTTTCCTCCAGGGCCATCATCAGGTCAAAATTATAACTTGTCTGCTACTTTGATTTATGACCAAGCACCTGGAATCTCATTCTTATCAGCCTCAGCTGTAAACTGTGTTTAGTACTATTTAGCAATGTTAGCATGCTAACATGCATAGCTAAGATAGTGAACATAGAATAAAACATAGTTGCAACATTTTATCTTTGTCATCGTGTGCATGTTTGCATGTTTTCATGCTGACTTTAGCATTTTGCTCAAAATCAAGTCAAGTACCGCTTCACAGAGCTGCTAGCATGAATGTTAGGCTCTAAATTTTGTCATTTTCTATTGGCAAGTATCTTGATAATACTGAGTTTATTTAGTTTTTTTATTCATTTTATTATATATTTTTTCTCTTTTGGTTTATTGTTTGTTTCCAAGTAATGTTTTTTGTTGTAATTTGCTGTCACTTCGCATTATCAGCTGCGACAGAACAATCATGTTTTTTTGCGATTTTGAGTACTTTGCCAGGTGTTTTTATGTATGTCTTTGGACAGATTTTGTTACTGCGATAACGTCACAACCATGGCATCCCATCGCAAGTCTCTACTTGTTAAAAGTTGCATTTTATTTAGTCTGCAAATAAACAGAGATAAATAAAAGGACATAATTGATTGCTCCTACACCAGCTTTTAAGCGAAATTACAGGCATTTGCTGCTTTCCCCTTGTTGGATATCATTGTCAATTCACTGGGATTGTCTCCTTATTCTACAGACAAAAACGTGCCACGTGAATAACATTTTAAAAGTGCACATTAACTTTTTTACACCCCTAATAGCTTAAAAAATATATATAATCTTACAAAATAAAAAAATCTCAAAACAAAACTGAGAAAGCATGACTCTCTTTAAATAACTGAATATTTTTACAGAAGTGTTTTATTTATTGTTCTTTTTACTAATTCATAATTCTTCCACTTTTGTACTGGACACACACACAAACACTCACAGTAATTGCTAGAGTCCCTCAGTTAGATTGGAATCTGTGGGGGCGTTAGTTGTGGCAAGTGTACTTTGTCCCCTGTAGAATTGGAGAGAGGGAAAATTGAATCCACAACCTTTAGACAAGCAGACATTTAAGACGTTGTCAGAGTGAGATAGGGCTCCCCAGCCCTGCCAAACCCAGACGGCTGACTCCATCACTATCAATATCCTCCTCTTACTCACAGCAGCTTCCCCTTTAAAAAAAAAAGAGAAGGGGATGTGGAGAACAGATATGTCTACATGCTTCACACTCTTTTTTTCTCAGGGTAGGTTCGAACTACAAAGTATATATTTTTAGGCCATTTCATATCATTCACTCTGCAGGGCAAGACATTAAGCAAAATTTGAAAATGTTACGACTTGAGTGAAAAATGTGTCCTGATCAATTAAAAAAAAATTGAGCCAAAATAAAAATGCTTCAAAATTCACACATTTCCATGGGATGAGGACCACATACAATTCTGTACTTGACATATATGTGATCTATAAATAGTGTAGACATTATTGATATTAGCCTTTTCTCGGTCACAACCTTTTCTTTATAATAGTATAATAGTTTAATAATTACAGCAAACACTTTACATTATTTCAGGATTAAAAGTGATACTCATCTTTGTTTTTAGGCCCATTGTTCATAGATTATAATGTAATTTATGTATTTAATTTTTAATGATATTATCTGTTTAACAAAAGCCTGTTGCAGATAATAAAGTTCAGTTTATAAGCTAAAGACAATAAGAAAATTAAGTCCTGGTCTTAAAATACTGGGGGCCTTTAAGTAAAGTATTAAACACTGTTGGGACTTCACCATGTGATTAAAACAAAGACAGAGGCCTACTTGTAATTTTGAAAGCCTAGATTGTGAAACCACGCCAAAACTCCAATCAGGCTTCAAAATCTCACCTATGTGTGAGATTTGGTTCAAACCACAACACTGGTGCCTCATTGGACGAGGGTCATGGGAACCCCGGGGAGTAAACTGTACTTTATGTTAAAGATCCAGTGCCATTGTTAAGTCTGTCGTAGCTTTATTATTAATACATGTTAATAACCCTATTGATATTAATTATAGTATTAAAATCAATAATTACATTTTCATACTTGCTGATAACCAAACACACTCCTGCCATGGCTCTGCATCACCACACAAACATTGATGTACACAATGAGACACACACTGCACCGACTCAACACCAACTGCATCAAATTAAGATGTTGATTAGTGTCGGGTAGTTTTTTGACATTTATGGCTGTGGCTCCAACACAGAGCTGGAGATCCAATTTTAGTTGTACTCCTATTTGCAAGGTCAGTGACATTTTCATGCAGGCTGCCAGCTATTTCCATCAGTGTCACTGTTATAACATTAAACCAATGTGATTGCTGTGAGTAAATCCACATTACTGAACGTAATTTTCTACCGTCCCGACATCCCTGTTCTGTGTGCTCTCGCTGTGTCAGTCCCTCCTATCGTTATGCTGCATCACTTTGCAGACATGGGACAGTAAATGGCAGGAGATAGAGAGGAGTACAGTGTTCACCTCGAGGGAACCCACTCTGAATTACACACGGCGGCAGTGACGAACGCGGGAAGGTTAGATGTCCATCCAAATAAAACTAAACTACTGTGAGATTAAACTGTCACTGTTATATAACAGATACACAACAACATCAACAACAGCAACAACAGTCATTATCCTACAGACACTGATGAATGGCATCATTAAGCAGAATGACTTAGGGTCACATTATGAACAACAACAATCCTTATCTTATAATTAATTGAATGTATTGACTGCTTCCTCTTTCGGCTCACCTGCATATATATATAAAATATAAAATATACTATCGAAAAGTTTGATCCACTGTAAACCCTGCTCGCCTTTATGATACATATTTGACTTACTGGACTAAATGTACTGAGGTGGTTCAGTATGATGTCTGTGGAATCCCCCTCTGTAAGTGAACAGGGCAGCCCTGTCTGTGCAAGCCCTGGCTCACAATCTGTGATAATTAAATTTTCTGCAGAGCAGATTTTATCTTTCTGACACATCGGGGGGAAGCTGTGAAAATACCATTTTCCCTGCGAGGCCGTCTGAGGAGGGAAAGCAGCAGAAACAAATGTGTTTCATCAGGGAAAAGACAGCCTGGAAAGGCTATTCAAAACAATTCCATTTTCCAAAGGTTTCCATTATCACGTCTGAGATGGAGGGGATGGACCATCAAAAAATAAATCTCTTCTAAACCAAAATTGCATGAAGCATTTCATATATAAAAGAACAGCCCTTTTTCTTGATTCTAATTATAGTTTATATGCTTTTCGTTTTCTATTTTTTTTCAGTTGACATGTTTTATTCTCAGGTAGTAAACTCAGTCATAATTTAATTTTATGTTAAAATGAAGCAGAAAATCGCAAAGTCTCTATCAACAACGAAATATAAAAAAACTAACTAAATTTTGAAGTGAATTGACCCAATCACTAACGATGTCAGGGAAACCCCCTAACATTTTTTCGGATGCAGAAGCACGGGAGAGATCGGCTGTTTAATGATTCATGACTGAGGTGACTAGAGAACCAGAGTGACTTTGCTGAATGGACTGAGACGGGTACCCTTGGAGTCCACTGGAAGGAGAGAGCGCGAGGGGAATGCATTAATGCAGTATTGATCACAGTGACATTACTATCAGTGAGACGAACAGAAAGGTTGCAGTCACTCACTCGTACTTTACCTTGTGTGTCCACCTCTCCCACACTAAGATGGACGTGAATGGACGTAAAAACATCCGCATACAAAGGTGTCAAGTGAGCAGTTTGAATTAAAATTATTATTTTGTTGCTACTCTGGTTTGGTGTCAAGCCATCAGACAGCGTTTCACCACCTCTGATATGATGTTACCATTGTGATCCTTAAGCTACGTTTTTAATTTGTTATCCTTTTTCACACTGTTGACTGGTACCCACCAAATCTTTGTTCCAGTAAGATGTCTTATTAGGCCAGACAATTTCTTACAGCTCTTTTTTTCAGACTTTTAATCATCAATCCACTAGTTTAATTGCCAGACACATCACAGGTTAAACCCAATTACAGTATCTAAATAAAATTATTGATGGTGAAAACAAAGCAGTTAGTTGCAATGCACAGATTTAGCTGAGCATAACATTGGGTTTTTCCAGAATCGTTCGATACGACAGGGTTGGATATAGACAGAATGCTCCTTTTATCCTGTTGGCTTTGTCTTGTCTGAAAGACCTTGTGATTTTATCTTGACCTTGTGTTGTATTATTTGACAAAGCATAGTTTTAATGGAGTCTATAGAGTCTGGTGCTTGTTTTGGTTCCTGCTGTCAAGCTGGAAAAAGATAAAGGCTCGTCTTGTCTGCTCCTGTGAGCCTTGTGAAACTACAATCACTCATCCACTGGAGGAAACACAAACTGTTGGTGCTTCAGAAGTGGTTTGGATCATTAGTTGGCTGAGGGGGACTCCCTGTGCCAGATGTGCTGCGCCTCTGGTTCAGCTGTGGGACAGACACATCCCAACATCAGCTCACACGCTGACAGCAGCTCTTTATTGCTCATCACCGAAAGTAATTAGCTCTGCCGTCCTGGG
Source organism: Anoplopoma fimbria (assembly GCF_027596085.1). NCBI lineage: Eukaryota > Metazoa > Chordata > Actinopteri > Perciformes > Anoplopomatidae > Anoplopoma > Anoplopoma fimbria. Next base: position 6,472,148 of record NC_072456.1, read on the forward strand.
AAACCCTCTGGGAACTCATTTAGGAAAAAAGGGTGAATCCCCATTAATGTTCAGGTAAAAATAAGTTTCTGCCTGGTGTTACGTCCGAGCTGAAGACGGCACCAGAACACAACAGCATTTCCTGCACTTCTGTACCCAGTGCCATACATTTTTTTTGAAAGTTTAATATATGAGGATTATTCTTACTTCGTACTTTCACATTTTTAGGGGATGGTAACAAATACAAATTCTTCCTATTTCAGTCTTTAGATCTTCATCATTTATTTTCATAATCAAAGAGTTCTTTGGATGACATAAAACATTACAACTAAAAACAGGCAAATTATCTTTACTTGCTCAGTCATGCTCTCTTTCTCTGATTTACTATATCATTTCTTATATAACCACCTCCAAAAAATGTGCTGATCAATGCAGGACAATTCAGAAAATGATTGAGGTAAATAGAAGGTTAAGAGATGAATAAGAAGAACATGCCAAAGAGCAATTTCACATGTGCTATAGTCCATAAAAGTAATGTTAAAATTGCTTTTGTGCCTCAAATTATCCCATTTTCATCCACTTGAGTTTATTTAACCTTACTCTGGCTCAGTATATTTTATTATTAAGATGGGTATTGAATTTAATCATTGTTTAATGTATCACATATCACATCATAGATAGCAAACATTTAATAACTGGAATATGAAATCAGTTATGGTCATTCTATTGCTACTTTTCATCTGATCCCTCAGTGTGCAGCCGCCGCAGCTGCCATGAGGTTGAAGGTGTTCGCAGCGATACAAAAGTTCAAAGGTGAACAGGGAGTTAGTCTTTGCCAAATGTCAGCTGGTCCTCCGCATACAAAGACCACCTGGCAGTAAAGTAAAAGCAGGACAGAGGGAAAAGATTCTACTGAACACTGAAATGCCTCAACTGATAATACTGCTGCAAACTGAATGAAACACAAAAGGTAGCTTGACCTTGCTCTGACAGATAAAAACAATCCACCAAATAGAGTGGAGAATAAATTCCCTTCCTAAATTTATGCTCACCTTTCTTTCTCCATCTGAAATATTGAGATCATAATACAAAAGAGTGATGTCCATTTTTAAAATTAATCCCCTAGTGAAAGGGATCTGTTCCATGAGATTAATGCAATGGAAACAGTCACTGCTTGTCATGGCAGAGGAGGATGATCATGAGAGTTAAATCCAGATTTTGTGTCACCTGTAGCTGTTTGGACCCGACATGTGCTGTCACCGAGTGACAAATAAGCAATGTCATTATGAACAAGCTTACAGAATGTAAATCCGAACATAGATCTCTATATAGATTGATTTATGTTTATACAAATTTTAAGGAAGGGGAGAGAGAAGGAAGGAAGGGAGAATGATCACTGCCTCATTTCTCCTGCCTCACCCCTCCACAGCCACACACAGCCTGACTGTCAGTTAACATCTCCCAATTTCCACATAAGTGATGCAAACCTCATTTCACCAGACCTCAAAGACTAATACATGTTTGTTAGATGTGAGTGTTGGATGTATTTTTCGGTTTATTTATATCAATTACTGTACAGTTTATTCTCTGTTGGGTAAAATGCTTTAAATAAATAAAGTGTCATTGTGAAGTGAATAACACCAACAGTATCTCCTAAAATGGCAACCACTAATTTGCAACACCAAAAATGTTTTGAGGAAAAGTGAAGCACGTTTTCTATCAACAATACAAGGGAATTTTGTTATTTAATGTACGTGGCAAGTCACAAAAATGTTAATAAGGAAATATCAGTAAATTCTTCACTGACAACGTATTTCATATGATTTCATGCCAGAATATCTAAACTAGTAAATTAATATCCTCTCCGACTGACTATTATTAAACTTAATAATGAAAAGGTTTGAATCTGATCATATTCGAGCCGGACATTATGTTTGCTTCCAAAGTGTCATTTGGAAAACAGTTAAGTAATATATAAACATTTTTAGCTAAGCCTCTGCAACCTATGGTCAACTTTCTCTGTGCAGGTCTGCGGAGACCACACTGATCACTGAAACTGAACGTTTCCGCAAAAAGTTTACTGACAACGTATTTAATTTGTTTTCCAAACATATCCCCTGGCAACCAGAGAATGAGTGAAATATTCTGGGGTTACATTGATGCAACTAAAAGCACCAAGAAAGGTAGTAGTTAAATAAAAAAAAAAAGTAAATGGTGACTTCAAGCACCAGACAAGACATGTTTACTTTTTCAATATTTAACCAAACCACCAACTTTTTTCTAACCTTAACCGCTCTGCTTTGGTCACCTAAACAACCTACACACTAATGAGAGCCGTGACAAAAAATTAGCTGACATCGCCTCATAGCGTTAGCTGCTTGAGGTAATTTTATATATGGAGCTGGAGAAAATTAAGCAGATATACTCTTCAAACAAGGATGAATGAAGCAAAAGGGGATGTGTACAGACAGAATATTTTATTTGTGCCTTTCTAGCTGTAGACGGATAGACAGACAGCCAGTGGGGACGTGGACTCTGACAAATCCTTCGACGGAGAACTTTGAAGCTGAACTGCAAAAAACAAAACCCACGTTAAACTCATAAAAAATGTCTTCCTGCTTCCACCTTATTCAACTGTTTTCGGTTGATTTCGGTGTGCTTCTGCATTTTAATTCTCAACTACAGAGCAGGCTTCCATGTAAACAAGAGTTAGAAGAAAAAGACCGTTGGACCTGCAATTTGAAGAGGATGCAGTAGATTTGATAGAGGCCCTCAAAATATATCAAGCCAATTTGATTTCATTGGTGGAAAATCAATATATCCCAGGGTCCTTTTCCCCTGCAGAGAATCCAGAGAAGTACTGAGTAGTAGATGAAGGCTGACCTACTCCTGACATGATTACACAGATCTCCTCCACAGCTACAGCTGCTTTAACAAAAAACAGCAAACAAACTCTGACAAAATGTCAAAGTATTTATAATTGAGAGTTCTTGAAAACAAGTCTGGTGAGGCTGAACAACTTGTATTTGGTTTCAGTTCTTGGAATATTAGTATTAGTATTCTTTCAGAGCGTTCTTAAAAGCGCTTTTTTGAACGTTTTTGCAACGTTAAGGCAAAGCCTCTGTAACTGAGTAATCACATTGCAGGCACAAACAAGTGATTGAGATGAGCTTATTAGTGCAGTTTGACAAAGAGAGACAGTGACACACACACACACACACACACACACACACACACACACACACACACACACACACACACACACACACACACACACACACACACACACACACACACACACACACACACTCCTACTCTAATCCAGTAAAAGTCCCATTGAGTAACCTTAGAGGATCAGGCATATCATTGAAATTTATTTGTGTGGCTTCCTTTGTTTTAACTGTGTTTTTCCTTCTCATATTATACAAAACTTTTTGACATCTGATCAATGTTCTATGAGCAGCCTCAGGCAACTGCCCCATGCACAAACTCTAACTATAATTAATATGAACACCTGTCACTTAAATGAATTACCTGCGTCCTTAGTAGAAGGCTCCTTTTGTCAAGAAGCCAATTGATCTAAAATATTTTCATACAGCTACTATTTTAGGATAGATCGTTAACATTAAGGCCTACTTTGGATTTTTATTCATACCGTAGATTATTACAGTTATAACCTGTTTTCAGGAAACCGGTGCCTCATGTGATGAAATTGTAAATTCAAAAAGAAAAAATGTATGAAACAGCAGATCCACTGAGATCTAAGCTGTTTATTTCATGGAAAATGTCCCAGAAAAAGGCTAGGGGTTGAGGATAAGGATCATCAAGAGTATTCACTGAAAGCGAATCCACTTTTTGAGACTCAGCTCACCTAAGGGCGTCTGAGGATCAGGATCTGACATGAGCAAGGAAGAGTGTGACCTTGATGGTTTTAGGCAGAGAAAATGACTTCCAATCCATGCCGTGTGCGAGGATGAGGGGAGGCGAGTGACACAAGAGCGCTTAATTCAGCCTGCAGGATGGAGGGAGGGGGGTCGGAGGATACAGAGAATGGATGAGCGAAGAGGTGGAATTGAGCATTTGTCTGGCTTGGGTCATATCTGATTAAAGTATATGAGTCCAGTATGAGGGGTAATTTTCATCAGGCAGCCAGATAAGCCAGAGCTGCACAGACTGAGATGCTTTGTTATTCAGCAGGACTTGATCACAGGCGTGTGTCCTCTGCTGCCTTCACAATCCCTGCTGATTAACACAGGAATAGAGAGGATGCTCTGTTCAAATTTCTCTTTCTATCCCCCTCCTTCTCCCTGAAAGTCTTCATTGTGTCTCTCTTTCATACAGAGCTTTGTAGGTGCAGCGGGGAATCTTTTTTAGATAAATGATTCCTTCAAACTTAGATTAATTCCCTTAAATTGATTTGTGCACTCTAGCTATTTTCTTCTCCCAAATTAGTCAATTGTACCCTTGAATTACTCAATTCTCTATCTCAAATTAATATTCTGTATGCTATGTTTTGGGAAGAAATCAACCAATCCGAGTTAATAAAACGGGATCAAGAATGGAAAATTCCTTTTGCCAGAGCCAATAATATAGTGATTGAAAAATAACCATGAAAATGAAGGAGAAGCATGGATGAGATGGACTCACATGAACAGGTTGTTGTATGTAAACAACCGATTTTTTTGCTGATCATCTGATCTGATCTCTCTTGTAGGTAAATACATTTTCTCATCAATGAGAAGTCTGTGTTTTTTCTCTTCTTTGTTTTGTTTAATGCAGGTGGTTACTATCGTTAAAGGTGCATTACTGACCCCCTATATGCTGGGGTTCTTTTTTCAAGGGCTTCTTTTGTCTTTTTTTGCCGTTCCTGCCCAGAGTTGTTGCTGCTCGTAGCAGAATGTAATTTAAACAGTATGTAGGTAATGCTTCTTCTTCCAGTGTCTTTGCCATGTTATAACAAAGTATTTCAGACATGTAGTTCTGTGCACACATTTTTGGAAAGATGCACTTTTATAGTTAGCTTTCACATTGTGCAGTAATATATTTGCCTTTCATCACTTGGGCTCACAAAACTACACAACTACACAACAACTACGCCCTGCAACAGCATACACACAGCCTGCTCGCCTCTTACATGACGCACATTCACATGCCAAAAACCCAAAACCGTCCTGGTATCCAAGAAGAGGAGAGACAATGTCCTGCTTTAATCCAGGTTCTCACAAAAGGCACTAGATAAATTTGTCCACAGGTGGTCCAATAAGGCTTGCTTTGCACAACCTGTTGCGGTTCTGGCTAGCTGTGACATTTACAGCAGAAATCGACTCTCTCACCAACAATTCATATTTTTGAATAAATATCTTTCTGTTTAAATAATAAATACTGTGCATTAGTAAGCTGAAAATTGCAAGTTATAAATAATTGTCTAGTGATTTTAGAGACCCCCGAAATTCTGCATTTGAGGCTTTCAGAGGGTCTCAAGCGTCAATCAAGGGTTCTCAGACCCCCCAACACTCCCTGTATTTAGTAGAAACCCAAAATACAAGCAGGAACCTGAAGTGACCATGATATGTCCCCTTTAAATCTACTGTCTGCACCTATATGTACACACCCAATACAGATATGATAGAAACAGAAATACACACAGCCCTGGGAATGAATTAACACACTATCCAGGGGACTTACATTTTTGCATAAACCGTTCCCATATTCCCGCTAAATTTTAAGACTAAAATTCCTTTAGCAGCAGAAAATATCTTGTAAATGAATGCTCTGATAAGACATCAGAGTCCATTTGACTGTTTAACAGACAACGGAGCCAATACATGAGCAGAAGCTTCTTCTTATTATGTTATTGAATGAACAATGTGTCAAATGCAGCTCAAACATGAAACATGATGTGTGATTTAGAAAAACAGGCATGTATGATTCTTTTGGTATCTCCTGCCTATAGTTTCACAACATCAAGTAAAGTAGTCTGAGACATATTGGAGTCCTGGTTGGTGTGTCTCTGCCCAATCCTCCCTGATTACCTTACGTTGTGAAAGATAATGAGATATGACCAATCACAGCAAGAATATTTGCCACCATGATCCCCTAATCTCACATAGTGAGGGATAAATTTAATGTAATGGGTTTCTGGTTCATGGTAAATATGAACATCATTTAGTGTTGACTATTGTTTTAATTTATTCTATATTGCATTGTTATCAGTGAACAAGTAAAGCCATAAGAAGATGACCTCCATTTTGAGACTGTTGATGGATGAAGTTGAAAATCTTAAAAACCTGTCCTCTTCAGTTGTGACGGCTGAACTTCTGAAGGCCAGGGTGGCGTCCGCAGTGACTCACTGGATGCCATGATTGATTTAAGGGTCAGTGAGTCCAATATATTTCCTCTGAGCCGATCTTTGAACGGCTGATGTGATCTTAATTGAGTCTAGTTCATCTTCCCGGGAAAAGAGAATGAGAGGAGAAACAGTCTTCGGATCCACAGAGGTGCAGGGACTAAAACCAAGAGTCAGGACTCATATCAAAGTGTGTTTACATAGTTTACCAGTGGTTCTCTGGTCTAAGTATTTTTTTCTTTTTTGTATGGCAAACAACAACATTGTTATTCTGTTGTGAGATGACAAAATCCCTATTTAAAGTGAATGACACGTACTTTGTGATCTACTGTCGTAATACACAGCGTATTACTACTTGAACATTGCAGCTACACAAAAGCAATCAACTATGTCTAACAGATGATTATGTACTGCGGCAAAGCTCTACCGATGACAATGTAGGTCACCGACCACTTTGGTTCAAACTGAAATATTTCAACAACTACTGCATAGATTGCCATGGAATTGTATACATATTCTCATGGTCTCCAAAGGATGAATCCTAACAACCGTTGTGCCCTGGCTTCTTCTCTATAGCTGGCTCAATCATACGGTCCTTCCACTCTCTAACAGTGTGTGCCAACTGGACAAGCACCCCAAACCCAGAGGCAGAGGAAGCTGTCCATGTTCTTTGTGACTTCTATGAGGAAAATGAGGACCAGCCACTTGCAGGTTCAATGTTTGTGACAAACATTTTTCTTTGGATTTTTGAACATTTCACCAAGTGAATCCTTGATCCAAGGATTTAAGGTTTTTAAATTTTTTAATTTAAACTTGGCAGACCTTCCTATGGAAATAGGTTAAATATGTAATGTAGTGTACTCAATAAGGAGTTTTTCTCATTCAGAAGGATATGCAAAATAACTGCATTAATCAAAATGTTTTTTTGCTATCAATCAAGTCATAACTTCTATTTTTCAAACCAATCAGTCTATTTTTGAGCGGCTCCTCTGCTTTATTTATTAGATAAATCATATTTTCATTACAGCTGAATTTAAATAAAATTGTTAGCTGGGTGTAATTATTTAAGTGTTTTGTTTTGTTTTTGCTCTTACAGCTTACTTTCCACATCCTTTTCATACATTGAGCACATTTTTATTCATCTTAAGTATAGTTTAAACTTTTTCCTCTTGCTTCACTTGGGCTCATTCGATATCACATCAACAGTCATCGTTGGATTTGTTCATCGTTGAGCTCACAAACAACCCAGTCAACGGCCAGCCTATGGCAGAAAAAGACCTGAACTCACCTCAGGCTGCAGAGGAACCTCATCAACCTCATTGAGGTCGAGGGGAAGGGCGATCAAGTGTCTCCCGGTGTCCCCGCTCTCCCACCAGCCGCACATTGAAGGAGGCGTCGTGACTCCTGCAGTTTCTCACGTGTGATTAACATCATCACCTGATTTGACGGCCACGGGGAGTCAGATTCCTGGCTCCTTCATCCAAGATTTACGCGCTTTTTGAGGTCGGGAGGAGATTGCTGACACATTTTCTGGCCCGCGTTTTTCCTTGGATGACATAGTAGGCTGTTCTACTGTTACACTGTATTGTTTTTATTTCACTAATGGGAATAAATCAAAGATCGGACTCACAAAATCCCTTCTTTATTGGTGCGTAAAAGCCGCACAGCCATCCAATGAATGAGCGTTTCGTCAGTGCACGCTGGGTAAGTTTTCCGAGGCACCGATGAGCTCCCGTCAGACGGAGACTTTGGCATCCGAGGGAACCTGTTGGATTTTACCTATCCCATTCTGTTACTTTCAAAGAAGATCATTTTGGAGAGTCTGGTGTGTCTCATTCTGTTGCAACTTCAGCGGATTTTTATTTATTTTTTTTGCTCCTTGCTCATCCTGCAAAAAATTCAAACCTCCCTGTGGCGATCGCATGGGAGAAACAATGTTTTTATGTAATACAAGTGCCATAAAGGACTGGAGCTATTTTCTTTCCCATATTTTACCTCTAATGAATAAAACTACAGGCTTGGTAAACATCGACAAAGCTGAGGATGTGACGGCCACGATGGTGACAGCTCTGCAGCCGGACAGCGCCATGAGTGCGAGTAACCCGCCTCTCAACTCCAACCATACCTCGGGCATGGAGCACATCTTTCAGTACTCTTATTCCGAGAGTGACCTGCTGTACACAGACGACCGGACACCTGCACGACACTCCATCCCGCTGCCCAAAGCGGTCCTCTACCTGGTTATGGCAGCGCTGGTGGTGGTGGCGGTAGCTTATGCGATAGTTGGACACCTGGTCAAAGATGTGGTTAATGAGTTTGTCGGTATGTGACCCCTATTGTGTGTGTGTGTGTGTGTGTGTGTGTGTGTGTGTGTGTGTGTGTGTGTGTGTGTGTGTGTGTGTGTGTGTGTGTGTGTGTGTGTGTGTGTGTGTGTGTGGATTGGATGGACTAAGAGTTGCATGGAAATGAATAAAAACACATACTTTATAATAATATATAAAACAATATTATTGTATTTATTAAAAGCACATTGCAGTTGTGTATTGAGGAATGTTTTAAAGACTTAAATACAGAGCAATTGCTGCCTGAGACTAACAACATAGAACACAAACATCTTAATTAATAGATGACTGAAGAGACTATGAGACAAGCAGCCTTTTTCTAAATTTATTATGTACAGTGACAGTAATCTGTGGAGAGTATTATTTCATCTTCACAAAGAAATAAAAATCCTAAATTGTAAAATCCCTGTAGTTCTGCTTTCAGCCAATGACCTTGTGAGGAAGACATCCTTACAAACTACACTATTAGCAAGTGTCTGTATGAGAAAGGAGAGAATGTCTGCTGTTTCTCTATTTTTGTGGAGCGTCCTGTGAGCGATACATAATGAATGAATGAATACGTCTATTGTTAGGTCTCATAGTGCTGACTTGACTTGATAGTCAGCTCATTACATCAAGTAATTTAAAGCAAAATGGAAGATTTCCCTCAGTAATGTTTCACCTGGGCCAGATCAGGACAGGGACACATTAAGAAGCAGCAGGGGGCTCAAAATGAATGGAAAATGTGCTCTGTGGATACATTTTGTTTTTTTCATAGTTCAAGTATTTAAAGATGCACTGCTTGTATTAGTTATGAGGCCCAATATTTACCCCAAATCATTAAATATCATCTGAGAAAAATGTATAGAATTTTAAGAATAACACCCGAAGAAATGCTAATGTGCGGATTTTGAAGCTGTTTAACAAATCTGGGGTCACAACAAATTTGTGGCAATTAATCACATTTTGATACTTTACAGTCATTAACATGTTTGGTCACTGACAGCAACATTGGAAAATGGGGTACTATTATAATTGGGTGCATTAAAATAAATTGTGTGATTGTTACAACAATTTTTTTTATTTAATAACAACTTTTCAGATTGAGGGCGCCAACAAATTCTGAGGTTGTTTTGAGGTTGTCACTAGCAACTTTGGAGGCACTGATCCACTATTCAAAACCATTAAAGGAACACTTAAATCACACATCGGATCTCAATGAACGACAAATTTAGGTTGAAAAACTTTATTAATATATTAATATCTTCATTGTGTAATAAATAATAAAAAGGACGAAATAATGCAAGAACGGTCAATGGAAACCAAATTCATTAACCCATTGAGGGCTGGATTCAAAATCACATGGAAAATAAAAGTAAAAAAGTGGAAAAAAAAGCAGGTAAGTAAATCGTGGCTGACCAAACTTGCGTGAATTTCATCATGACAACTCATTATGTGGCTTAGTACTATGTATGGCCCCCACGTGCCCGTATGCACTATCAACAGTGCCCGGGCATGTTCCTGATGAGACGTGGGATGGTGTTCTGGGGGGATCTCCTCCCAGACCTGGATCAGGGCTTTAGTGAGCTCCTGGACAGTCTGTGGTACTTGTTGGCATCGGATGCAACAATACATAATGTCCCAGAACATTATGTATCGTTGTAGTGCCTCAAATCAACGATTACGGAATAACTCCCCTAAAATGTTCCCATAATACAACAATTCATAATAGCCCCCAAAAATAAAAAATAAAATTTCAATGTATAACATCTGCCAAATTTCTGGTCATGATCCCAAATCATTTTTTAAGCCTCAAATCCCAAAAGTTGGAATGACCACCACCAAAAATTGTTTGAAACACAGGGTCTGAGGGTTTCATCCCGGTACCTAACAGCAGTCAGGGTACCGTTGGCTAAGAAGTGGAGGTTTAAGAAAACCTGCAAGGATATGCCTCCTCAGATCATCACTGACCCACCGCCAAACTGGTCATGCTGGATGATGTTACAGGCAGCATATTAATCGTCATGGCGTTGGCAGACTCTTTCACGTTTGTCACTTGTGCTAATTGTGAATCTGCTCTCATCTGTGAAGAGTACGTAGACAAAGGACGAAGACATAGCAAACCTTCTTGCGACGGCTCTTATGGATATGCCATCCTTGAGGAGCTGGACTACCTGTGCAACCTGAATGGACTGCAGGTACCGCCTAATGCTACCAGTAGTGACAAGGGCTCTAGGAAAATGCCAAACTAGAGAAAAATCAGCTAGGAAGTTATAAAGAGAGAGAAATGATCTGCAAAATCATTCCCTTTTGGGGGTTGTCTTGCTGATGCCACTCCAATCAACTTGTTGTTGCTTTCATTTACACCAAAGCAGAGGAGCTTGATTCACAATTGCTTACGCTTCCTAACTAAGGATGGATAACCCAGCAGTTTAATTGACTTGGTGTTATACTGTGATGCTTAAGTGTTCCATTCATTTTTTGAGCAGTGGGAGAGCAATATAACATCTGTGATCATGAGAACCATTTTTGGAGTCATTATACCAAATTTTGGATTCAGAAATTTGGCAGATGTTATCCAGTGAAATTTTATTTTTTATTTTTGGGTGGCTATTATGAATTGTTGTATTATGGGAACATTTTAAAGGGGTTATACCATAATTGTTGATTTGAGGCACTACAACAGATTTTAAATGTATTGAGAAATAACATAATTCTATTTTTAAGGTGACACATTCAATGGAAATATTAAGTTCTGGGGCTATGAAACAAACTCATGGGTCGTCTTTTTAAGTATAATGACACCTTTAAAATAAAGAAAAAATCATATTAATAGGCTGGCATATGTCTGTTAAAATTGTGTAACAGGACACCTCATTCATAGTTCTGGTTAACAGTTAAACCAACAACGTATTGGCTTAATTGCTGTGTACATACATGAGAAAATCAAATCTTGCATAGGCTTGGACCGGCCCTTCCCTGGGGGCATCTATTCACACTCACATTATCACACCTGTCGTTTTGTGTTTAAATTACTTCTGTTTCTGCCTTCTTGCTTTATCATTCCATAAGACACAGATGGAGTTGTGTGCAGAGTCACTAACATGTCTGTTCTCTTGCTCTCTGCATGTAGGTGGAGGCAGGTCGATGGTTGCTGAAGGTGACGGTGGTGAAACCAGTGAACCAGGTAAAAAACAAAGCTCACACAGGTCACAGTCTGCAGCACTTAGCTTTGCCACAGAGACATGCTGCCCCCTTTCAACTGGTCAGCAGTAAGAGCTCATCTGTCTGTCTACCTGCAGCTCCCCTGACCTTCCCACCATCCACATGAAAACTCACACATACACGTTTACACAAACACACGGGCGGTGCAGTGTTTTAAACTCTTGGGCATTTTGCTGAGGTGCAAATGTAGTGATTGCGTGTTTTACAACAGTAGAGCCTCCTGCTCACAGTGAGATGCTTCATTTTTCTGACATGGTGCAACATCAGAAAAGCAAAACAGCATATTGTAGACATGTTTCGGTCCACATATGAAAATATTGGAAAATGTACACAGGAATGAATATAGAGAGGACACATGAACTATTAATAATTATTCATCAGTAATTACAACATTGCCCAAGTCCACCAATGTGATGTCTTAATGTGTTGAAAGAATGGTATTATATATGGAATATTGTTTGGATTAGGTTTTTTTTATAATGTTAATTTCTTTTGTTTGTATTGAGATATTCAGTAAACCAACATTTTACGAGAAATGTCACAATTGCTAACAATAAAATCTATGAAAATAATATCCAAGATGTTGCAAATCAAGGTCTTCTACGGTATTATTAGTTTCATTATTATTATTTGTTGTAGTAATAGTAATAGTAGTAGTTGTAACCTACATGTCTTTAGGAATAAAAAAACAAAACATCATTTTTTAACCTGAAACTAAAAGTGAGGGTGAAAAAAATAGGAAACTTAAAAGTGAGGTGGTCCCTTGTGGTCATGTTTCAGTTCTGTGAGTTCGAGGAATCCCGTTCCACCTTCTGTCTGTTCTTCACACTCACGACTGTCAGCCTTAATCTCAGCTCCTCATCTGACAGAACAATGATTGATGTGTCCCAATTCAAACAGGCTCCACCGCTCATGATTGAGCTGCTGTGCAGCAGACTTCTCCGCCAGAAACAATTTTATGGTGCTTTGCCTCTAATGGAATTACAGAAGCTGAACCCATCATAACTTTCTGTCGTATGAAGTTTACAGCCGTGTTGTGTGCATGTTCTAAATACTCAGTTTGCTTGTTTTTCTAACCCGTGCATAAATGTTGGAGCTTTGTACCAAAATTCCGCTGAGGCTGCATCTGTGAAGCCTTGTCATAAAAATCCTACATTCAGGTTTTAACTTAAAAGTAAACATTTTTAAGGGTTAAGCGGGAAAACATTTTTCAAGTGTGAAATATAAAAAGACTCTTTGAAACTGATTTTTGGGGAGTTTTTAGGTATTAAGATGAGTAAGTCAGACAGACACAACATTTTGTTTTGTTTGTGTTTGTTGCTATTGTAGATGTAAAGTAGCTAGCAGCTTAATCTAAAGGTGAAATAATTTGTCAGTTTGATCGAATTAATTGGCGACTACTTTGATAACTGGTTGAGTCACTTTTCAAGCAAAGTGTTACATTTGCTTCTGATAACTTGTTTTCTGCATTGTTTTATTGTGGGATTAATAACTTGGGGTTTTGAACTGTTCATCAACAATATAACAATTGGATATCATTTGCTGATATGATATGATACAGGCAGTAGCAGTATTATTACCTACTAAGTAGTTTTACAAAGTATCTCGGATGCCATCGTATCTTGATAATCGTCTCTGGCATATACAATTTCAGACGTCACTTCCTTCTTCAAGCTCATGACCAGAAATGGTCCGACGGTGGAGGTGGGTCCGAGCTTGGAGCTCTGCCGCTAGATCACCTTGGATTCTTTGGGCACCCAGGGTTGGAATAACTGCATAGCAAACTTGAAAAAAAACACTGACTCAAAGATATCACTTTATCACTTGGAAACCAAACCTATATCCTTGACAGCACTTTTACTTCACTCATTTTACCTACTTCACAGGTCTAAAATCTATAATCTCCTGACTTCCAGAGTAACACCACTATTATCCCTTTGTCTCTCTTCAGACTGGGTGTTTGGCTCTCGTCGAGTTACTAACTGCAACAATACTGCAATCAACTGCATCTCCAACAACATGAACGAGATGAGTGAGTCGGGCGAGAGGCCCCGGCTGGTGGAAATGAGCTACATATCCCTGAACCACACCAACTGCCTGAGCTCCAACAGACCTGAGGACACAGTAGTCACCATAGATGAGACTTTACAGCAGCAACCTCCGGACACCCACTCTGGGACTTAACCTGTGACCTTCCCACCTATCTTGAGAGAAATAAAGCAGCGTGTTTGCTTGCATTGCTTGTTCAAGTGGATTTTCAAGTCTGTCATGAATTGAAGCTCTATCCAATGTTTTATCAGGTGGGCCGTTAATACCTATGTAATGTTGGGCCAGAGTGGACTTTGAATTGTCAGCCTGTGCTGGAACATTAGAGGAATCGGATGATGATGTTTGTATCTGATCGGACTCTTTTCTGTGGAGATTACTAGATAGGTCGGCTTCAGCTGTTTTTGGACACCAGGCAAAGAAACAAGAGATTTTTGTTTTGTTTTTTCTCATTGTACGGACCCCTTGTGAAAATACCACTCTATTAATGTGACACACGCAGTTCACAGTAACCACAAACAGTAAGTAATCACTCTGAATATACAATACACGCGGGTTAGTGCTTACTGTAATATTGCTGCTAGTATAGTTAAACACTTCACCTTCATAAAAACAATCACATCAACAACTTTTTATTTTCCTGGATGCTGTGAGACTATAAGTGTTTTTTGTAATTATTGTAAAATTTGTATCAAGCTCCTCCAGTTACACAGGAAGGCTACAAATGTTAATACCCGCTCCTTTTTGTGTAATAACCCTGCAATTACTGCGGGCAAAACACTTATTACAAGATGATTAAATGAAAGCATTTTGTAGTCTCATGTTATTAGCTTGATGTGAACAAGTGCTGAATAACCTTTAAGAGCTCTGGTAACACCTGATTGCAAAAAATTAAAACATAAAAGTATCGAAGCCATTTAAAAAAAAAAAAAAAAGGAAAAAGACTAATTTCCGTTGTGAAGATTTATGATGTCTCCACCTTTCTGGTTAAATGTCTGAACATAGCATCACCTTTGAAGCAAAAAGTGTTCATCTTTAATGTTTAATATTTCATGTGAAACGGCGTAATGTCAAAGCCTTTGTTTACCTTTCTTACCTCACTGTTAAGGGCTATGTACTGCTGCTGATGAGTTTGTGACATCACTCAAAGCTACAACAAATGTGTTTTATTAGTCTGTGCATGCTGTGATCATTATACTCTGCACACACTTCTTCTGTAAACTGTGTGTTTGGGAAGATATACTGAACTGCTTTTGAGAGTGGACAGGATAGATAACACTCTTTAGGGCAAATGGAAGCAGAATAGAATCACAACTTTAACAGACATTGGGAGCCTGTTCTATGTTACTAATGAACTAAATTTTTGTCTCGGATTTACACATTCACATATTTGGGGTGAAACCGAGTTAAGTGATACTTGAATAGAGACCTATTTTAAGTGTAATATAATACATTTATGTTTAAATCTGCAGCAGAGCTCATTTCCCAGATGTTTCAAATGGCATTTTTGTTCACTTTGATGCGGTCAATCACTTTTAAGTAATCTAATAAATAGTCCTTGGCAAGGGTGTTTTAAATTGTTTATTTATTATTTTCATTTCAGATAATGACTTTGTCCTCTTGGTTTGTGCACATGCTAGTAATAAATGAGTGTAGACACTGAAGAAAATCAAACTCCACGAGAATTTCAGCTTTCATAGAAAGATCCATCAACTTCACACTTAGGTCTCCATGACGATTGAACATACTTTGTTTAGAAACACAACAAGATACTGGTTGAAAACTTCAGTAAAGCTAAGTAGGCCTTGAGTTGAGTTTTTTTCTGTCAAACCATTAAGAAGTGCTCTACTTTGAGCAAACAATCAGACACATTCATTGATTAAATCACATTTTTACATTTATAAGGTATTCATTTATTTCCCAATATATGCTGTTAGATTATTATTTACCTGTATATTGAGTAACAATTCTGTGTAATAACTACATAAGTTTGCAGATTTAACTTTTTAGTTCCAAAGTAAACACATTTTAAATTGAAATCAGTAAAACTGTTGAACTGAGAAATCTGTATTGATTAATTAGCTATTAGTAATCATTATCAGACTTTGTTTATGCTTTTCTTCACTTGAATCAAAATCACAGTGAAAGGCAGTCTTAAATGTCAATGCAAGGTCAAAGAGACAAAAGTATAAAAATGTTATTTCAGTGGTGGCCTCCAGTAAAGCATTAAATAATACCCTATATTACAGAACAGAGGAGAAAATCACTGATGCACAGCTTGCACCGTTTATTATAAAACCATAAAACCCATAGATGGAACTTGACCTTGAAGATGCATGCTGCAGTATGTTCTTCCTCCCTTCCAGTCTCAGATGTTCTTCAATGCAGCGACCAACTGCTGTGAGGATGCAGTGGAAATACTAATGAGCATGGCACATTGCTCACATGTGTTATACAATATCATAGGCCATGTGTGTCATAGAATTCTACTTAAGGCTCCACACATCTCTGCCCAACCCTGGTGGGATTCCACTAAAGTTTCAGCCTTGCTGGTGGCATAATGTTGGTAATGGTTTCCAGAGTGTCACCTCTCTGGTGTCTGCCGCTGCAGACACACCTGCATCTTCTTCTCAGAGTTAAAGTTATCTTTATGTTATCCAAAGGGTTGGGGATATCTTGTAAAATTTCTTGAAGAATAACAATACTTTTGCTAGAGTAAAGTTTTCTATGACCGTTTCCAACCCTGCATTTAGCTCAGAGCACTGCTGTATAAGTACAGCCTCACAGAGCTGCTAGCATTGCAGTAGACTCTAGTTTTGTTATTATTTTTATCTGAATTATACATATCTGGTAATTATATTACCATCTGAAAGACATGATTTTTCACTTTAGTGCACAGCTTTTGAAACATTTAAAACTGGAATATTAACAATCAGTTTCTGACTGAACCTTTCTGGAAAATCAACGTCTCAGCATGATTTCATTATTCACCTTCACATTATCAAAACAAGCAGAAAAAACTGACTCCAAAGGAAAACATTAGGAAGACGATGTATTCAATTTGACATCACACAACAAACCCTAGTCTAAATTTTTCATCACCTTAAATCACCTCAGTCTGAAGTATTTCTGCATGCCTGCTTCTGAGGACAAACTCCAGCGTGTTACCCATACCTCTGTTGTTACCTGTCGGCTGCCCTTACCGTTAAAGAGGCGGATGACACCGGAGCTAATGAAAGAGCAGCAAGGATTGCCATCAACCCTGCCCACCAGGTAACCATCTGTTCCAAAAAACCTTCCCCTCGCTCTCTTAGTGGGACCTCCTGTCACCTCAGCAGCTTGGTCCCAAGAGCTGTCACCTTGCTTGACTAGTCCTGCTACTCACTGCAGCCTCTACAATTACCAGAAATGAACTCAGCATCCAGCAGGCTCATTCTTTACATGCCTACAGTTTTATCATACCCAAGCAGCACTTTGTGTAAAGTTGCACTTTTTTTTAACAAAAAGGCCAGGGTTGATTTCAAGCTTATTCACCAGGCATATTTTATTAGATTGTGAAGATTGGTGGTTTTAGGGGGCTCAATATTTATTAATTATACAGTTTGGAGGACATTGGTTTTAAAAGCCCTTTACTGAACTTTGATTCAAATGATCCCCAAATGATGCAGAAAATCTATTATTTTCTATTGTATTATAATCCTTTATAGCCTCATGAAATCCTCATTGTTCTCACTTGACTTTGAGGAGAGCTTTAATTAAACAGACATTTGTATCTGTGACAGCAGATCCTCCTTATTGTTTGTGCTGAAAGAAAGCAAAGCACACTAAATTATTGATTGTTTGAAAATGTCACAAAGGCTTGAATACTAGCGGGGCATGAGTGTTACTGCGAGTGGAAAAGTTTGATTCTACTAACTCTCTGAAATTCAAATGAAGTAAATGTCATAACTTTCAATTTTCATTATAGGACCAAGATATACATGAGCGAGCTTCACTCCAGTAGTTGGTGTGAAGCATTTTGAGTCACACCCAATAAATCTGTCTTTTACTCTGCTGTAGCTTTATTTTGTGACCTCCAGAGTGAACATATCCAAACTGAGTTTTAATTATACTGCTGAGGGTAAAATCACAAGTTAAGGTATCTTTATTAATGTTGCAGTTTAGTATAGCTGATAATTTCTCAACTAGTCCTCATGAATTGTCATTTTAATTAATGTATTGAACCCCAAAATATTCCCGACATTTCCCAAACTTTTATAGCAATTGTGAAATTTCAAATATGTTCAGAGTATGTATAAACAACTCTTAGTGTTTAGAGGAGCACAATGTGATATTTACTTGAAAGGGTAAAAGTGCCCCCAAGTGGCCAAACAACATTAAAACTTGCAGAGAGCACCTTGATGTGTAGGAAACGAAATGTGTGATATACTCAAAAGCAGTGATCATTTGTTTTATTAAATTTGAGTTAATTGAAGTGCCATCATTAGGAAATTGATTTGGTAAATTTGTAGCTTCTCATGTGTAACCATGTGTAAATCTATTTGTCACCAACATACTCTTGCATACAACATATACGATTTCATTGCCATCTTCACATTTCTTTGGCATTAGTGAGTTTTCCAAGGCAAATGTCTGAGGCAATTTTGAACGTAGGACTTTTTTCTTGTAATGTTAAATTCTAAAATTGTGTTATTTCTATATTTGAATCACTGCTATTGACCAGAAGAAGAAATACATATACATAATGATGGGTAAGGTACATTTAGAAATATAAAAGATAAAATTCTACTTTAAAAAATCGAAATATACTTGATATAAAGTAGATTTAATAATAATAAAGGTTCAACACTGTATACAAACGGACATTGTTTTGTTTTGCAATGGCAACTTGAAACATGTGGAGCAGTAACCTCTGTCCGACAGCAACACTGTACAGAAAGACAGAATGACATCAGATCATTTCATTGTGTCCATACCATCCTTAAGCAATGTAGTTGTGTCCGATCGCATGGAACTAAAATAAATGTAATCAGGATGAATTAGTAGACAATAATGCTTTGTAAGTTTGGAAAAGATTTCTGAGAAAATGGTGTCATTGTGAGGAAGGAAACAGGCAAGAATGATGTGATAATCATCCAGCCAGACACTGAGGACTAAAATTAAAAAGGCATGTGAGATTCTGGGCTGTCCAGGACTTTAGGAAGGCCAGACCTCAGTAATATTAAGGGGCTCTCCTATTATTAAGGTACATTGTGAGGGTTTTTTCAACTAGTAAATTCTTGAACAAGCACAAAACAAATTCAAGCAGTAATCATCCAGCAAATTATCTGGGAGTGTGTGCTGTGTACGGACAGATTTGTAAGCAAGTAACATGTTTTAGTACAAAAATGTAATTAAAAGGCAGTTGTATCTGTAGACAACTGAGAAAGTCATACAACTTGACGATTCTCTGTGACCTGGATCCAGCCTGCATTGTTCCCAGATGGAAATAAGATAAGTACTTGCTTGGACTGGATGTTTTGGGACCATGCATTTACATAGAGTATATTCAACTTTTATTTCAGACACATGGGTCCATACAAAACAGATAAAACAACAACAATGTGTAGCCTACATATACAACGATTTTTACTTAAATGTCTTTTCATTTATTCAATGTGGCAAACTTGTTAACATAAATAGACTTATGGCTCACAACAAGAACAACAAAGCTGAACATATATTAATAATTATTTAAATCTACACTATATACAGTATACATACTGTGTGGATAAAACAACATGAAATTTGTAAACAGTAAGACAATAGCGCATAAATATAGAATGATTAATGTAACAGCTTGCTTTATATACATGTGGTACAGTAGTAGGATATGACAGTATACATCGTGCTTGGATTTGACAGTGATGAAATGTACATCTTAAAGAGACTGTACTATAAAGATACTGTACATTGGATGTTTAGTGTTCCAAGGTTATTGCACAGGTTCCTGTCACTATGTGACTGATGTCAAATGTGAG
This sequence comes from Anoplopoma fimbria, assembly GCF_027596085.1. Taxonomy (NCBI): domain Eukaryota; kingdom Metazoa; phylum Chordata; class Actinopteri; order Perciformes; family Anoplopomatidae; genus Anoplopoma; species Anoplopoma fimbria. Next base: position 6,492,085 of record NC_072456.1, read on the forward strand.
AGTCTGTCGGGGGAAAAAAAGATATACAAGGTTGGAAGGTTGTATGGTTAATGTATTGGCCCCAACACATGGCTGCACAGTGTGTAAACTGTAGCCCATTCACTGTGTTCTTCGTGATTTTAATATATACATATATAATTATAACCATATATATGGAAAACTCTCTGCCTTTTAAAGGGAATACTGAGCAATAAATACATTATGTAGAGTGTCCCATCATCTCTCCTTTTTGGAGTATCTGCAGAGCATTTTTCCTTTAGGTGGCGTTTTATGACTGAACTGGACAAACACACTAACTCTTCCTTTGTATTGGGGAAACGAAAAACAAATTGCGAGGGGACTCAAAGTCATTATAAAGCAGCGCCTAAATATATAACAAAATGAAGTTATAATCTTTTATAGTCATGTTTTCCGTTTTTAGGAGGTGGAGCTTCTAATCTTTTCGGAGCCCCACACACCAGCCACAGCCCGGTCGGTGCCATAGCAACCAGCCGCGGAGTAAGGGGACGCCTGGGGCCACTTGTTATTGGTCAGATTAGGCTGTCATTCATCCCTGATCCTCCACTTGATTTGTCACATCTACTGTCACTCTCACAAGCTGCAACGTGATTGGCTATATGTTTCATTTGCGGCCCGCCTCGGCGAATAAGCTCTTGCAGCTGCACACAAGAAAAAAAGAGAGCGGAGGAGGTGCTAGCATAATGCAATGAGTTGAAGCTGGGTTGTTTTGAGGACTTAAAAGTTGTTCATTTAACTCTTTTGTTGGCTGTCCATTGAGGATTTATGTTCACTTGAAATTGTACAAAGTTGGAAGAAATGTAGGGACTTTTTGACCGCCTATGTCGTTGCCTCACGATGGAGGAACCTGCTGCAAGGCAAGTGGGAAAACCGCGACCCGCTAGCTAACTTAACTTACTGTTTAAGTGAAACATGTTTGGCCTGGTACTGATTATTCTTCATCGTTAAAAGTTGATAGTTTTGTTCAACATACGGGGAAATATGAATCAAGTAAGTTAAGTCTAACTAGGGACACGTTTGCGTTACATGGTATTGACATCAACGTTACTTTGCACAGAGCGCTGGAGATGTCCCTGTCAGACGGTACCGTCCCCTCGGACGACGATATGCCCTTAACGTTACCCACAGAGGGCAGCCTCAGTGGAAGCATCCGAAAGGTGAGGCACCTTGACACACACACACACACACACACACACACACACACACACACACACACACACACACACACACACACACACACACACACACACACTCAGGCACGTAACGTTATGCAAATACACACACAGTTTGGGTTTGTGGTAAACACGAGTAAAGGGTCTGATAGGGTCTTTGAGATCCCCATAGGTCCTGGGTGGATCCATAAAATCAATAGCAACGTTAAGGTTACTGTAAACTGTGGACATTTGAACTCCTGTTAACATTTTGTAGTATCATCATCTTTTGTTATCTTCATTGATAATAAGTTTAAATTAAATAAACAATAAAACAATCTGTCACATGGATCCTAAGGGCGTCTATAAAAATCCTGTCACCTCTTTATTAAAAGCAAAACAAAACAAAACAAAACATGTTCTGTCACTTACTAATGGTGTCTCAATATGCTCTTATTATCAGCTGTATTTAAGTGTTGAGACACCAGCCCCTGAAACCACTACCACCATCTCAGTACAGTGGAGTTAAATGCAATTTAATTGCTGAGATAAAAAAAAAATTGCAAAACATAACAGGGAAGTGTCTTTCAAGAAACGATCGTGTGCTTCCTCTGGATAATAAAAAAGCACAAACCACACTGTTAACTGTTTTTCATTGAGACTATTTGATCAGGAAATATTTCCATTGAAAAATGTTGACAGTGAAGTCTGTAGAGTACATAAGTTACAGGGAAAGTGTATTGGAAGTGTACATTATAGCTGAAATGTTAAATGTCATTTAACAATGTTTTTAACGCCAGGAATATAATTTTGATCACCTCCTTTGTATTAAGGTGGCATCAAAAATTGCAGAGATGGAGATATCGCAACTTGTGCAGTTACATCTTAAATGATACTGTTGGTGTGTTTTACAGTGAAACCTGTGTTGCACCTAATTTGTTCTAAACCTGATATATTGAATCTCTGGTTTGAATGGGGAAAACATTGTTGAGTAAAATCAATGATTACATACAAGGTGCCCTTAAACAAACCACTCCCCCTTCTGCCGCGTGAGTGTGTAGAAGACTATGCTTCAAGTAGCTACTTACACATTTACATATCTGTGTAGCTGAAAAACAATATGTGCCTAGAGAAAGTCACCTGGATATAGAAGGTTTTTTGACACTGTTTTTTAGACTTTGTCTGCACTGATGTTGAGCAGCCTCCATCCTGCTGCCCTCCTGGATGGTTGAGCAGAGGTGGGAGCTCGGCCAGGATCTTAATCCACACGGGAACTCTGAGGATTACTTAACTTGCGCATGGTAAACAAACACCTTAACTGGGTGAGAGGGAACGAGAAAGATAAAGGGGGAAAGAGTGTGAGAAAATGAGAAATGTCCGTATACTGTACAAGTTGTCTGAAAAAGGGTGATGGAAGAAGGCACAAGGATAAAGAAAGGGAGTATTCAGTATGCTGACAGTACAGCTGCTCCATCTGTCATATTGCTGTACATCTGTTTACCTTTTAAGTTTGAAACAGTGGTGCATTGTCTGATAGATTGCTATTTTAGTGCGCAGACATGTAACAATCAGCTGTTCTGGTGTTGTTGGCAAAATGCCTGTTGAAGTGAGACTTAAGAGGCCTTTAAATCTTCAGACAGATACACAGCTCTGATATATTACCAGATCCTTTTTCTGTTGAACATATTATCCTTCTGGGAAGAAGGTTCTACTCCTGCCTTACCATGCCAAGTTATTACCATGTATAGCATCCACAAGGCTCTCCCCTGCTGAGCTCCCTCCTCTCTGACACGCCCTTTGACACACCCATCATCTCTGGCACACTGTGCTATCCAGCCTCTCAGTCAGCTTTCTCTCCATTAGGTGTACTGTATTGCCACCATATAAGCTTTACAAATAAAATGCTATAGTTTACTTATGGTTAAAGTGAGTGTTAAGACCACGTTGTTGCCTTTTCATTTATTCCTGTTTATGTTCAGAGTGTGTGCTGAAACATGTCGACATAAAAAAGCAGAAGACTTCCCCATTGCCAGTGATGAATGTATACGTTGCCAGTAGACGAGTATGCTTTTCTGTGTTTTTTGAAGTGTCATGTTTTAAGTAACAAACGTGCCATGAAAATGAAAGAGTGGTTACTTCTTTCATCTGTTACTCACTTAGTAACTCACTTCAAACTCTCAAACCTGACTTGGTGAATGGAACAGTGGAAAGAGTCACATAAATGGTTTTGATGAGTTTGATTTTATTTCTGTTCAGTTTTAATGAAGTGTGTTTTACAATGACAAGTGAGGTAAAATTACTGTTTCTGTCAATGGAGTGCTGTAGCTTTGAGGAGTGCTTATAACTCTGGGAATTAAGGGTTTATTTCTAACAAACCAGAATTTGTGATTGTTGGTACAGTGAAAAGACTACTAAAGATGTTTTTTATGATTTTTATTTTGTTTCTGTCTGGTATGAATGAAGCATGTCTCGATGATAAGAAAGGTAAAACTACTGTTGCCTTACTGGAACCTGCTAACTTTGAGGAGAGCATATCCATTGGGTGTTTTATATGTTAATAAATTATAGTAATTGTCCAAATCCCTGTTGAATTTATTTAATATATTTTCACCACAACACACACAAGATTATTGAGCATTGTGCCGGAAAAGTGGCGAAAATGACTGTGTCCACCTGTGAGTTCTGTTTCCATCACTGCAATTTGGACCTGGAGCTGATAAATACTCGTGCCTGCTGCAGAGTCATTTGTCCCAGGAATTAATGCTGATTGTACCGTTTCTCAAAAAAGACAAAAGCCAGGTGTTAGAGGGTATTAGTTATGTTTTTGTCCGGTGGGAAAAGGGTTTGTCAGGTAATGAATGGTGGGTTTATTTAACAGACTAACTGGTTATTTGAAACTGTGAACTTGTGCTGAATGCAATCCCTAAAAGATATATTAGAAACAGACATCACCTCTTTAAGGCCTAAAATATTCAGACCTGTTGCTGTTATTCATCATTCGTCAATTTATCAGTACATCACTTCTCTTGACTGCTATACTTATTTTCCCTGCAGGGATGTGATCCTTTTGCCCAGACTCAGCGCAGTAAACTGCAGCACCGGCGAGCTCGCATCAACCAGCAGATCAACAAGGAGATGCGAATGAGAGCTGGAGCAGAGAACTTATTCAGGTGAGGTCCTCTTTTTTCTTAAAATATTCTGTGAAGTCAAAGTTAGTTTCATAGTAGTTTCATCTATTGAGGGACTTTTCCTGCATGGAAGATTTTGAAAATAAGGTCCTTCAAGTTAGTGTCAAGACAATGTCATCTAATTAATTCAAGTAAGTTAAATGATGTTGGAAAGATTAGTGATGGTGTTGGTATGTGTTTCTCACTTGTTTAGTTTGCCTGCTTCATTAGTTGTTTCAAAGTATTTATTGTTGGACACATTGTACATGGCATTTGTTTTTATTTGAAAGGGCAAACTTTCTCCTACATCAGCTTTTCCTCTCTAAGATGTGATGATAAATGTTATTCTTAGTTAGTCTCCTCTGTGTTGGGGGCTCTTTTGTTAGCTTGTTGGCTCTGTCACATTTGTGGTGGTGTCCTGTGATGGGAAAAGGTCAGAGATCACTCCCCTCCCGAACACACACACACACACACACACACACACACACACACACACACACACACACACACACACACACACACACACACACACACACACACACACACACACACACACACACACAAGCAACACCCAGTTTTATGACTGTTTGTGTTCACTGTGTCTGTCTGCTTGTGTGTCCTCTCTAACCACGTTGCATATGTTTGTGTCTCCTCTCCCCTTTTTTTCCTACAAATATTTCATTTTACAATACTTTTCAGCTCAAACACCAACGAGGCTTATCACCCAACTGAACTGTGCTGTGTATCTTTCACACAGCGCACAAGAATTTTATTGGTGAAGAAATGAGGGAAATGAAAAAAAAAACGGTGGCGGAACATCAAAGTATTCTATCCAAGAACATTAGCGTCATTTTTATCCCCTCCAGCTTCTGTCAGTGTCTCGCTGCCTTTGCTTTCTCCTTCTGACTATTTCTCAGGCTCTGCATTTTTGTCATCCACTTGGAGGTAGATTACTACAGAGGCTTAGAGTAAACATTACATTTATGTGCATACATTTGGTCTGCACTTTTGTTGTGGTGGTTTTAAAAACATTTACTGCATGATTAGTCCACTGTGCAAAACTCTCTGAAAACACACTCCTTTACTTATTAAGATTCATTTTGGGAGGAGGAGGAGGAGGGGAGGAGGAGGAGGAGGAGGAGGAGGAGGAGGAGGAGCCACTTAATTAAAGCAAGGAGCTACTTTCTTCCTCCTTAGTGGTGCCATGTCAGAATCTAATAAGATCAACACAGAAAACAACAGTGTCTTTGATTAAAAGACAACCAAGGTTACCTCTTAATATTATCCCAGGACTTGTTCGGCTAAAACTAATTAAGTTTCACGAAATATCTTTTTCAGGGATAGATTGGATGTTAGTTAGCAGGGCTACCACTTATAATTATTTTCATTACTGTTTAATCTACATACTTTTCCAAGGTAGCGTCTTCATATCGGTTCTTTTACCTGACTAACTATGATTAGTTGATTCATTGATCAGTCTAGCAATGGCAAATTAGTTTTCTATAATCGGGTAAGGCACCACTTTTCTTGGTCTTATGTGATAGTAAATTTAATATATTCAGATATGAACTACTGCTTAGACAGACTTAATGTACAAGGCCAGGTTACCCATGTACAAATGTATAAGTAAAATACCTATAACCTTAGGTCCAATAACAAAAAATGAGGTCTATTTTTTATGGCCCTTGTTCCTAGAATAATGTTCACGCTAAACTTATATTAGAGTCCCTCTTCTTGTTAGCCAAAACAAAAGTCATCACAAGTTTTAGCCACAAACAGTTCTTGCAACAATGCATGACTGTGTATGTATGTATGAAATGGACGTGCATTTGATGTTTCACTTTGCTGCACTTCTCAGTGGATCTTATCTGGTTTGATAAAGGTTAAATAAATAAAAAGGATTACTCAGTTATCAAAGTTATTTAATTTCAATTATTCAGCACTAACAGGCAGATTGCAGTTATTGTGTAATGGGTAGTGATCTCTTTTTCTTTGGAATTTTTCTCCCCAACTTTTTGACTGGAATCAGGCTGTTATCCTAAAAGGTGATGACTCAGTTTAGGGGAAATAAAACAAGCTCTCCTGCCCTTTCTATTAGGACGATGGGTCACAGAGACAAAGAGGACCCCCCCACACAGCCTGCCAGCCTGTAATCAGCCGGCTTTGTGTCCGCCTCCCGTCCTGTGCTCATGCAGAGCTTCCCAACGGAGCCCCGGCAAGCTCATCCCCCACTTATTTGTCTGGCACTGTCAGACCTTTTTTTTCCATCCTCCCCCTTTCCGGTCAACTGGAATAGTTGACACACACACAAAACGTCTCTCTTTCACTTCACACACTCTGAAACTGTTGTGGAACTGGTTTGTGGCACGAGTGCTTGTGGGTGGGAGGTGATTGGGAGTGGGGGTGCTAATTACAGATGAGAGAGGGGTACTAACTCTTCAGGGTTTTTGATTGGCTGATGAAGATGTCCTGTAGTGCTGCAGGCTGTGTTTCTCTGGGAATTCAGAAGAGGGACAGTTACTAGTTTAATCCTGGTCTTCTTATCAGTTAGTTTGGGTTTTAGAAAAATACCACGAGTTACTGAAAACACTTTGTGTCTTTCAGTTCATACACTCAAAGAAAGAGTTATTTTTTTCACCTTAAAAGCTGCAGTATGTTGTGCGTGCAAGTAGGTGTGTGTGTGAATGGGATATTTGGCAGCCCATTTAAAGCTGACTAATCAGATTGCCTTTGGCTTCATCCTAGTTATAGGTGTGTGTGTGTGTGTGTGTGTGTGTGTGTGTGTGTGTGTGTGTGTGTGTGTGTGTGTGTGTGTGTGTGTGTGTGTGTGTGTGTGTGTGTGTGTGTGTGTGTGTGTGTGTGTGTGTGTGTGTGTGTGTGTGTGTGTGTGTGTGTGACTGAGCGAGGGAGTGACAGGTGAAGATAGATGAGGGTAGAGTGGTCTTACTGGACAGATACAATTATTTACAGAAACTCAAAAGAGAACGCCAGCTGTGGATTTGAACCGAGTTTAATCATGTGTTAAAGATTCACAGCTCTCTCCACCAGTCACTGACTGTCATGACAAAAGCAAACAATAACAAAAATGTTATCCAGAAAATCTAAAATACTGTTTTGGAACATCTGCCTCATAAGATAAGATGCTGTGATGAATTATAAATAAAGGTGCAAGTATAAAAAAAAAAATTAAAAAAGCAGAAAATCCCCAAACTCAGAAATATACAACTTGCCAAAAATATAGATAAGCTAAACTTTAAGTACATTAGGTTGCTCAAATCTCAGGTTGCTATGAAGTCTGTACAATTTGTCATGTCTGATTCTATTTACTGTACAAACATATGTACCCTTTTCTCTTAAATCAATGCAATTAAAATGTCTAAATTTGATAATGTTAACACATTGGTTACATCCTGGAAAGGCCTGATTCAGTAAAAAGATGTGTTTAATCTTTTTACTTCAATGAACCAGTCATGTCAAAAAATGCAGCACTATCCATTTTGTTGTTTTTGGAAAGGTCTTACTTTGGCTTCCATTTTTTTGTAGAAGTAGTTAAAGGTTTAAATTAAAAATCAATTAAGTGATGACACTAATTTAATGGAATAGTTGGCCACAAGTTATATTTTGTCTGCTCATCTTCAGGTCAGTTGAGACACACGTGAATTTTGAGTGAAAAGAATGCAGGAGGTTATGATGCAAATATGTGCCCAAAGATTTTGAGGAAAAAAAAGAGAGAATTGGAATTAACAGGAAGGGGTTTTTATGTGAAAAGCAAAGACTTTGTAATCAAGAAGTTGGATAAGTGTACAAATTCATCCTTAGCCCTTAAGTGTATTATTTGTCTATGACCTAAAACATAACCACACTTTGCAATTTATTCTGCCTTTGACAGCTTAATCTTCTACCTGATGATGCATCTATTGACTCATTCAGCACAGAGACTTCAAATCTTTCTTTTACCAGATAAAACTAAGAGACTGAAATGAGGAAAACTTTTTTTTTTGGGCTGCCCTTCCTAAAACATTGATTTGTGTCTCTTCTCTTTATTTATTGTTTCCACCCTCTTGAAACTGTAAATTTTGTGAAAAGTCATTTTGTTAGTCTGTTAATGCTTGGTATCAGTTAGCACGGCAACCTAGTAATGCCTCAGACTTCTAGGAACATTGTGTGTTGTTGACCTCAGAGCCAGGATTAATGCTAAATAGGTTTTCACATACAAGACATTTGTCTTAGTCTTTGGTGCATAACAATAATCATTTTAGGTCTAAGATAAGATAAGATAATCCTTTATTAGTCCCGCAGCGGGGAAATTTGCAGGTCTGCAACTACTACTGATTGTATTATCCATTAATTTGTTGAATTGACCTCCTCAAATCTTTTGTTGGACCAACAGTCGATGATTATGGAACGTATATATTTGAGGTTAAAGTGTCCGTGATGTTGGTGGCTGAACCTTCACCTGCTCTATGGCAAGGACTAAGATTTGCCCGTTGTAGTATTTTGCATGTTGACATGAAGTGAAGTCAAAATAACTCAAAATCTCTCATCTCTCAAATGCAAGTCTTTTATAGTTTGTTTTATGTTGGTGTTAATAAAGGATGTGAACTGATGTGTGTGTTCATTTATTCAGGGCAACAACCAACAACAAGGTGAAGGAGACAGTGGCTCTGGAGCTCAGCTTTGTCAACTCCAACCTACAGCTTCTCAAAGAGGAGCTGGAGGAGCTCAACAGCAACATGGAGGTCTACCAGACAGACAGGTAGAAAACTCTGACACACACAAACACACACACACACCATAGTTTCCCACAGGATTTTGTAAGACATTGGACCTAGGGGGTCCGGGGGACATGCTCCCCTGGAAGAAAATGTTATCATTTTAAAGGTAAATGCATTGATCTGGTGCACTTAAACGGCAAAATATAGCCCTTATCTCACTGGATTAAGTATTAACTAATAATAAAATAATATAAGATATTAAATAATAAAATAATAGTATAATATTTGTAATATTAACAAATGTTATGAAGAACCTTAACATCATACCCGTGGGATAATGTCAGTAAATTCGAGTAAAACATGTAAAAAATTGTAAAACAATGTGTTCTAAATTACATGAAGTCCCTGGTAATATTAGTTCAGAACAGTCTGGCTTAAGAGATGGAATCTAACAAAGTACATTAGGCTACTCAAGTGCTGTACTATACAATTTTGAGGTATTTGTACATTTACTTTATACCTCTACTCCACTACATACTAGAGGGAAATATTGTTCTCTTTACTTCACTAGATTTATTTAAGAATATTAGATACAATTTAGGCTACTTTTTACATTCAGATTCTCAATAATATTGTATTTTTACACTGTGGTATTACTTTACTTTCCACCACTGTGCTCTAGTAAACATTTTAATCATAAACACATTGGTTGTATAGGTATAAATGGTGTTGGTACATCAAAAAGTCACACCCGCAAAGCATGGCAACCAACAAAGGGTCTGTTTTTCAAGACGGGTGTGCTGCCGACATCTCTGCAGACCCCTGACACCCTGAAAACAATTTGCCCTGGTTGACTGTCACACCGGGGACAGGGGGACCTGTCACTGCCCACAGGGAGAAAGAGGGGACAATGAGCACAGGCCCGGGAAGCCTCGAGGGGGGGCTCTAAAGCTGACACGATGGAGCCGCGAGACACTTTCAGCCTGGGCCTTTTTAAGCCAAGCTGTGTGTATAGATACTTTGGTTCATTGTGAAATTGTGGCGGGATGAAATAGACTATGGTGGGCTGCCACAGTCTTGGTAATTAATGGGAAACACTGCACGCACATTCACACACACACAAAATCATGGCCTATTTAAAATCCATGTCCCAATTATTATTTGCCCCATAAATTCCAGGTCACTCTCATTAGTCTAATGAGAATTATAATTGGTGAAAACAAACATTCATTACTTGTTTGTATTCACTCTGTGCATTGTGTGTATCTGGTCTATGTCTATGTCTGTCTTTGTGGGGACCAATTTATGTTAAGCTTTTAGAGGAAGGATGTTTTTGTTGATTTAGGATATTTGTTGTGGTTTTCAATTCCTCAAAAGGGCAGTTTATAGGATAAGATTTAGTTTAGGATAGAATAAGTTTCAGTCAAGCTTAAGTTAAGGGGCTAGGGAATTACAAGTTTATAAGTACAAATGTGTGTGTGTGCGCAGGCCTTCACAGCCAGGAGATTTTTCCCTCTGCAGTCCAGGGTCACGGGAAGGATAAATCCCCTGATTAGTGTGTCATTAATGGCCCCGTGGCGTGTGTGCGTGTTTCCGTTCAATGTGAATGGGAGGGGGTGACTTTGGGGGGTGTTAGGGCCATAAGGGTTAATACTTGGCTTTAGCTTTGTCTATTAGCAGGATGAAGCACTGAGCAGTGAGCCTGCTGTGTTTGAAGACTAGCAGATGGCAGTACTGACATAACTGTGCCCATAACCTGCCCTGTGTATAATGTTGGTGTTTACACAATGATGTTCACATGTTAGTGTTTACATGGTTTAACCTGTGAAAGATTACACACATACAATACACATGCTCTAATTACTTTTCACAGTGAGGCTATCAACGTTCCCATGATCCCACTCGGATTAAAAGAAACCAAAGAGGTTGACTTCACAGTTTCTATCCAGGTGAAGATGACCTTTCATATTTCACCCACTTGATTTATTATCAAATTTCCTTTTCACTGAGAGAAAAAAAAAAATCTGAGTAGAACATCGAAGGTTGTATTTAGAATATAAAAACAAGATAGAGGATGAACATTGTTATCCTTATTTTACAAGCTGTGTTTCAGCTTTGACGTTTTAAACGGAAAACAACATACATGAAGTAGTCTGTTTTCTTTATTGTGACAAATACTGAATTGCCCCCACACCACATGTAAAAAAAGATTTAAACTAGTGTGAATATTCTACAATAAATACACAGGCAATGATTTCTAGTGAAACATTTTTTCTAATTTCTTTTGTTTTATATATTTTTTTGAAAGGCTGCAGATGGGCACCGAGAGCTCAGTCAAATCCTCTGCAATTTGTCTGAATATTAGAGAATACCTCAGCTGTGAAATTGATTTGTTTTTATGTAACGGTCTGTCTCCCCTCACAGGACTTCATCTGTGAGCACTATGGAGAGGACAGCTCTCTCTACGACAAGGAGATCAAAGAGCTTATGGAGCTCAGACAGGTTAATAAATTCACTCATACAACTAAGTACAAAACAAATTTTGATCTTGTTCAATATTAAATCTGTTTTTTCCTAAGGATGGTTGAAAATCAGTGCAAAACTGTGGGAAAAGAAATAAAAAATGAAAGATCTTGAAAGGTCTGACATGCACATGTGGGAAACTTGTCCTTGAATGTATGTGCCTATGACAATAGATGTATGTCTATGTGTGTTGTTGTTTGAATCAGGCCATGCGTACACCCAGTCGTAACCAGGCCGGTCTGGAGCTACTGATGGAGTACTACAACCAGCTGTACTACCTGGATCAGCGCTTCTTTCCCCTACATAGGAACCTGGGCGTGCACTTCCACTGGTAGGACATGAGCACTTTTTAATGTAAAAGCCTAGAGGTTATTGAGTCCTGCATTACAAGTACTGAGGCCATGTTGTTTAGAGAGAAGATAACCAGTGGATGTTTATTCCTCAGTTTTATTTCTTAGAAAAAGTCATAGATTAGTATGTTGAAAAAGTGATAAAAAAAAATCATGGAATTGTATTTTGAAAAAAATCATTAGTCATATTATAGTAGGTTGAAAAAAGTCATAAAGAAGTCATATTATAGTAAATCAAAAAATGTCATTGTATAGTTATTAAAAAAGACACTATAAAGTCATATTATAGTATGTAAACGAAAGTCTTAAAAAAGTCATGGTATAGTATGTAGGAAAACAGTCAGGGTATAGTATGCCGGAAAATAAGTAATTAAAAAAATTGTAATATAGTATGTTGAAATAAGTCTGTCAAAGAAGTAATAAAGACATTATTATATTAAATGGAAAAAGGTCATATTATAGTACGTCAAAGAAAATCATAAAAAGTGATTGTATAGCATGTCGTAAATAGTATAGTATGGTATAGTATGATAAAAAAAATCATAAAAAAGTCATAGTATAGTATGTCTAAAAATGACATAATAAAGTCATAGTATAGTATGTCTAAAAATGTCGGAAAATGTCATAATAAAGTCATAGTATAGTATTTCAGAAAAGTTATTAAAAAGTCTTGTATGTTGAAAAACATGATAAGAAAATCATAGTATTGTATGTTGAAAAAAATAATTAAAAAGTCATATTATAGTAGGTTGAAAAAAGTCATAAAGTAATAATATAATAGTAAAATAATATTATAGTAAATCAAAAAATGTCATTGTATTGTTATCGAAAAAGACACTATAACGTCATTATAGTACGTAAAAAAAGTCATGGTATAGTATGTAGAAAAAAGTCATAAAATAGTTATGGTATTGTATGATTAAAAAACTCATACTATAGTATGTCGTAAAAGTACATAGTAGAGTCATAGTATAGTATGTCAAAAAAGTCATAGTATAGTTTATTGCAAAAAAGTCCAAAAAAGTCATAGTATAGTATATAAAACATTTCATAAAGACATTATTTAATTTGAAAAATGTCATTGTATAGTATATTGTAAAAGACATAATAAAGTCATATTATAGTACGTCAAAATAAAATCAGAAAAAAGTCATAGTATAGTATGTCGAATATAGTTATAGAATGCTATGTCGAATATAGTTATAGAATAGTCTTTCGAAAAAAGTAATAAAAAAGGTCATAGTATAGTATGTCGAAAAAATCATAAAAAAGTGATATTGTCGTATGTCATTTTTTTTTATATAAAAGTCATAGTAATGTATGTCAAAAAAGTCATAGTGTATTGTGTTGAAAAAAAATCTTAAAAAAATTCATAGTATAGTATGTCGAAAAAATCATTCAAAAGTCATAGTATAGTATGTAGAAAAAAAGTCATAAAGAAGTCGTATTATAGTAAATCAAAAAATGTCATAATATAGTATGTTGAAAAAGTCATTATAAACTCATATTAAAGTACATCCAAAAAAGTCATAGTATGTCGGAAAAAGTCATATGTAGCATCTTGGAAACAAAAAAAAGTCTAAAATAAGTTATACTATAGTATCTCGAAAAATTTCCATTGTATAGTATGTTGAAAAATAAGTCATAGTATAGTATGCCGAAAAAATGTCGTAGTATAGTATTTCGAAAAAAGTCATGGTGAAGTATGACAAAAAAATCATTAAAAAGTCATACTATATAGTATGTCATAAAAAAGTTCTGGTATAGTATGTCGAAAAAACCCCGGGAAAAAGTCATAGATTAGTATGTTGAAAAAGTGATTAAAAAAATCATGGAATTGTATTTTGAAAAAAATCATTAGTCATATTATAGTAGGTTGAAAAAAGTCATAAAGAAGTCATATTATAGTAAATCAAAAAATGTCATTGTATAGTTATTGAAAAAGACACTATAAAGTCATATTATAGTACGTAAACCAAAGTCTTAAAAAAGTCATGGTATAGTATGTAGGAAAACAGTCAAGGTATAGTATGCCGGGAAAAAAGTAATAAAATAAATTGTAATATAGTATGTTGAAATAAGTCATAGTATAGTATATCCAAAAATGTCATAATAAAATAATGGTATAGTATGTTGAAAAAAATCAGAAAAAAGTCATAGTATAGTGTGTCAAAAAAGTCATAGCATGCTATGTCGAATATAGTTATAGAATAGTCTTTCGAAAAAAGTTTAAAAAAAGTCATAGTATAGTATGTCGAAAAAAGTCATAATAATGTCATGGTATAGTATGTCGAAAAAAGTCATGAAAAAAGTCATAGTAATGTATGCCGAAAAAAATCATATTATAGTAAATTGAAAAATGGCATTGTATTGTATGTAGTAAAGTCATAAAGAAGTCGTATTATAGTACATTGAAAAAAGTCATAAAAAAAAATCATAGAAAATTCATAATAAAGTATTTCTTAAAAAAATCTTTAAAAGTTATAGAATAGTATGTTAAAAAACGCATAGTACAGTATATTGGAAAAAGTTTTACAAAAGTCATGATATAATACATTCAAAAATGTCATATTTTAGTAAGTTAAAAAATGTACAAATAAGTCTATATATTATGTTAAAGAAATATCTTTAAGAAATATTGTTCATTGTCTCATTTAAAGCCATATTATAGTAAGCATTTAAAATGGCATAAAATGTTTTATTAAAGAGAAAAGGCCAGATTGAAGTTTATTTATTCAGCACATTTAACCAACAAGGTAATATAAAGCTCTTTACATGAAACAACACAAGCATGAAAACAAAGTGCAAAAGAAACACATCGTGCAAGGACATTTGAAATCATTAAGTCATTAAAGCTAATAAAATAATAAAAATAAAACAAGCTTAAATAAGACAGGTATAAAATGCAAGAATAATAGTTACAATGCATTATGTGCTGTGCATAGTATAGTCATGGCAAAAGCCAATACAGTTTGTAAAAAACTCCCATCATTTATAAGTCAAAAACATCATAAAAAAACATTGTGCAGTATTGCAATTAAGGTCATAGTATATAATGTCAAAAAAGTAAATAAAAGCGTAGTTAAATTTGTTTGAAAAGTCAGAGTATAGTTCAACGTAAAAAAAGGTTAAAAAGTCATGGTGAGTCTTGTCGACAAAAACATAGTCATTGTAAAGTATGTTGAAAAAAGTAATTGTATATCATGTCAAAAAAAGTCAGTATGTTATGTCGAAAAGGTCGAAGTAGAGTATGGGGAAAAAATCATAGTACAGAATATCATAGTTTTTTATGTTGAAATAAAACTGAATTTAATTAGTAAGAAGTTAAGTCAAACTGTAGTATGTCTTCAAAACTCATGAAAAGGTCATATTATAGTATGTTAAAAAATGTCATAAAAAGTCGTATTATAGTAGTTCAAAAATAGTCATAATAAAGTGAGTCAAGGTATAGTATGTCAAAAAACTCATGAAAAATTCTTAGTATAGTATTTCGAAATTAGTTGTGAAAAAGTCATAGTATAGGATGCTGTAAAGTCATATTATAGTATGTTGAAAAATGTCATAAAACATCATAGTATAGTATTTCTTAACGTAATGAAAAAGTCATAATAAAGTATGTCGTCAAAAAAAGTGAAAAAGTCATAGAATAGTATGTTGAAAAAAGTGATAAAAGTCCCAAAACATCTTGAAAAAGTCATAGTATACTTTGTCGAAGAAAGCCAAAAATAGTAGTATATAGTATAGTATGACGAAAAAATCATAGTATAGTATGTTGCAAAAAAGTCATGAAAAAGTCATAGTATATAACATTGAAAAAATCTTAGTACAGTATGTCAAAAAAATGTCATGAGAACTACATAGTATAGTATGTTGTTAAGTCATTAAAAAGTAATATTATATTGTCGTGAAAAAGTCATAAAAACTCATAGTGTGGTAAAAAGTAAATAAAGTCATAGTGAAGTAAGTTAAAAAGAAATTACAGTATGTATAATATGTCGAAAAAAGTCTTAAAAATAGTAATCGTAAAGTCGAAAAAAACTATAGTGAAAAAAGTTGGTTGTAAAATTATCAGTATATCTAAATTCATACTATAGCTTTTTTTCCCCACAAAATCTTATAAAAAAGTCAGCACATTATGTCCCAAAAGTTATAGTCTTGGCTTTCAATATCATCCAAGAGTCCAAGGTTATAATGTCAAAAAAGTTATAACAAAATCACAACAAAAAAAGTTGTAGTATTTAAAAAAGTCATAACAAAGTAATTGGATAGTATGTCAGAAAATACTCCTAACATGATCATGATCTAACATTACAAACATTTTTAGAAGTATATAAACCCTAAAAATGTAAATAAAAAATCAAAATAAATGCAAAATAAAGTTACAATCAAGGTCATTGCAATGCAGTAAGTACATTTACTCCTCCCTCTCTGTCTATAGGTACGACTCCCTGACAGGTGTCCCGTCGTCTCAGCGTACGTTGGCCTTTGAAAAAGGAAGTGTGTTGTTCAACATCGGTGCCCTGTACACACAGATTGGAGCACGGCAAGACCGCTCTGCAACAGCTGGCATAGACCGAGCAATAGATGCCTTTCAGAGAGCTGCAGGTAATGAAAAAGCATATACTTTGGGTTTATTCGGGACTCTAAAGTTAGGTTGTCCGAAAACACAAGAATCATTGCATTTGCATAAAAACAGATAAGTCTGTTCAAGTTATCTGCTGAAATATTTAAATTGTTTTACTCAGCAAGGGCAGTAACTATTTGTTTTCCTCACCATTTAATATATCCATTATCTTTTTCAATTAATAGATTATATGTTCTATTCAATGTTAAAAAAACTAATAATAATTAGTTCCGGCTATTGTTAGAGCCCATGTGACATCTTCAAACTGCATTTTTTGCCTGACCAAAAGATCAAAACATAAAGATGTTCAATATCTAATGATATAGCACTGAGAAATGCATCAAATCCTCAAATATCAGGAGCAGAGATCAGCGAAGGTTTGACATGTTTTCTTGATAAATGCCTGTCAATTGAGAAATTGATGACTATACTAACAAGATATGTGTTTTTCTTTCTTTTTGTGTTCTTTTTAGGGGCATTTAATTACCTTAAAGAGAATTTCTCCAACGCTCCCAGTTTGGACATGAGTGGTCCGTCGCTCTGCATGCTGGTGCGTCTGATGGTTTCCCAGGTGCAGGAGTGTGTGTTTGAGCGAGTCACACTCACCACTCAGGACACACGCTTCACTTCGCAACTCCGCCTGGCACAAGAGGCTGCACGGGTGAGTCAACACGTCTCTGGTTGTGTTGTAACTGCTTGTGTTGTTACTGATTCTCACCCTGTGTGTACACTTGTGTGTCCTGTAGGTGTCAGATGTCTATTTGTTAGTGCAGCAGACCATGACTCAGCCTCTGATGAAGGACTACGTGCCGTTTTCTTGGGCCTCCATGGTTCAAGTCAAATCAGAACACTTCCGTGCCCTCTCACACTACTACGCTGCTGTTGCACTCTGTGATCACACGTGTAAGCCACACCAAACTACGCAGAACATTTAATTTGATATTTTTAGTGGGTGTTCACATTATTGATAACTGTGCAGGCACATTCAATTGTTTTAATTTGAGTGGTCCTTACTTGCAAAATCACAAGAATGAAGGGGTGGCAAACTGAGGCCGTATGCAAAGAGTCATCCTTAAAACTGAAAGCAAGATGAACAAATTACATTAAATATAAATAAAGATGGACAGAAAGATAATATGGATCAGCTGTTGTAGTGCAGACATTGCCCAGTTCAGTAGGTGATCATTTACAAAGACTGATGTGGCTAATGGCGCAAGTATTAGCTGCCTCTGCAGTGTTAATGAGACAAAGTAACTTTAGAAATTGTAGGGTAGGTTTAGATTTATATTTATTTATTTTCATTTAGGATTCCTTTTGTTATCCTTACCCAAAAACAAACATTTGTGTACTCTATCTACACATGTTAACATGAAATGTCTTGTTCTGTAGTGTCTGCTGAGGAGGAGTGTGATGAGGAGTCAGAGAAGGCTTTCCTCCAGTTCTATATCAGCAGTCCTGCAGGGCCACCACTCAGCCAGGTTTTACAAGACCCTGAAAAAAGAAGAAAGCTTGGTGAGTTCATGGAATACGTTTATATTTAGTCCAGATGTACAGCAGAGTAAAGCTAATATGTGAAACAGAAAGAGAGACAGACGGACATAGATGCAGTGGCTTTCAGAAAGTTTACAGCAGAGGAGTCTTTCTGTCATTATAAAGAAAAAAAGTTCAAATTTGTAAAAACGTCAGGGTTCTTTTTCAAAGATTTGGTTAATTTTATCTAGCTCGTATGCCAATAGGTAAAAGTAGTATCCACACGTATTAAAAGACAATGTCTGCCTACATGTACATGGATGCAGGTAAAGCTCACCTGCGACGGGCAGTAATCAGACATGAGGAAGCCATGCGTGTCCACAGTCTGTGTAAGATCTTGAGGAAGATGGACATCCTGCAGGACGTGCTGTCGCTCACACACAAACGCTCTCTGGACAAGTACTCTGAGCTGGACAGAGAAGACGATTTTGATGAAACTGCAGAGGCCCCAGAGATACAGTGTAAGCATCAGTTTTACGTCACATCAATAATATGATTCACTACTTAAACAACAGTAAGTGATTGTGATTTGTTCTGTTTTTCTACAGCTCAAACCCATCAGAAACCAGACATCACTCCAACCAACTTCTCTACAGTCCAAGTTACTGATATCTTCCAAAGACTGGTAAGACGTATTCATTGGAGTAACAGTCGGCTATTAGGAAAGCCATTGAAAAAGCTTCAGCACCAGCTGGTACCTGAGTTGAAGATGACTCTTTTCTGTGCTGCAGGGGCCTCTATCGGTGTTTTGTGCACGGGCTCGCTGGGGTCCAGTACGTGTGATCTGTCTGCAGAGGGGAGAGGGTGGGCTGGGTCTCACGCTCAGAGGAGACTCACCCGTCCTGGTGGCTGGAGTGGTGCCTGGAGGCTGTGCAGCGGTAAGAGGGACTCCACTATTATGTTCATCAGTTACAGCAGAACTGCTAATGTCTTCCACATTCTGTTAAATACGAGATGGTTAGAACCAGTTACAGAAGGTAAGATTCTCATTCACAACTACTATATGACTGTAATGTAGTTAGTATACATCAGATTTTTAAGGGAAAAAAGCAATGCGTCTACGCCGTCTCTCAAGCTTCAAATGTCTTTTTTTGTGATTAATCCATAATTTGCAACTCATTTGAAAGTTCTTACTATTTGTTATTGCTAGAAAAATAATTTTAAACTGAATTAAATAAAAAAATATATATTTGTTGTTTTCCTAAAAAAAATTGAAACAATGATCCTTATGTTGAATCTATCTTATAACCAGCATCTTAACAATTTCAGTTATTAATGCTCATTAAAAGGTACAACAAATTAATTTCTGACCACTAAAGGATATAAAGGAGACACAAATAAATGTCAATAAAAACTCATGTAAGGCTTTTAACAGTGCACCCTGAGTGAAGAGGAGGTGCCAGTCTAGTAGGAGCTTCACCATACATTTTAACAGTAGTTGGTGTGCATGTGTGGATGGTTATTGGTTGCAGAATTTGAAATTGAAAGTGTATTGCTCATTTCTCAAACCTGTTTGCGGTTCATTAAAGACTTTTACTCGTCTCGTAATGTTCCTGTATCTCACAGGAGGCCGGACTAAGGGAAGGAGACTACATAGTAGCCGTGGACGGAGAGGACTGTAAATGGGCCAAACATGGCGAGGTGGTTCA
Source organism: Anoplopoma fimbria (assembly GCF_027596085.1). Classification (NCBI taxonomy): domain Eukaryota; kingdom Metazoa; phylum Chordata; class Actinopteri; order Perciformes; family Anoplopomatidae; genus Anoplopoma; species Anoplopoma fimbria. The sequence goes on from NC_072456.1 coordinate 6,511,812, forward strand.
GATGCTAAAGAGCTGTAGCGACAGAGGCGTGGAGCTCAGTGTGGTCACATTACACTCACATGATACACAGGTAAGTACGTGGGAGTGCATGTGTGTGTTTGGAATGTCCGTATCTGCTGTTTCAATGTATGCATGCTTACTAGTGCAGTGAACAAGACATTATGTGTGTGTGTGTTAACAGCTGGAGAGGAGAGCCATCTTGCTGTCCCACAGCAGCGGTAAGGAAAACACTCGGCAGCGCTTGCTGGCTGGAGCTAAGGGGCAGAGCTCCGCCTCCTTGTTGAACTGGAACAGGAAGAAGACGAGGGAAGGTGGCGGGGTCACTAAGAGACTAGGAAGCACCTTCAGTTTGTCGTTTGGAAGCATCCGAGACACTGAGGCCATGTACTGAGACATGATTGCAGAGGAACCACTCAGGGAATCACAGCAGTGGAGGACAAGGTACGATCAGAACCGCATTCAGAGTGACCGTAGTGCTGCACCGCGAAACATCAGCAGGAGACAAAACCTAAAAAAAGAACACGGTTTGACCAGTAAAATTGTTCCTGATGTCTTTTTTTTGTTCCCGCACAGTCCAATGTCTCTCTTTGTTGGCTAAGCAAATATGTGGAAGCAAACATACCAGGTAATACCTTCTAACATGAACATTTTTAAGAGTTGAACAATCCTACGTCCGAGGAGTAAGCTGTACTCCTCACTGCAGTGCTATGTGCTGCCTTGGAGACAAAAGGTGCATTGAGACAGAACACAAGGAAGATTTTATATGTAGGACATTATGAAATCAAAAAAAAAATATATAGTGCAGTTATTTTACTGACAAAATGTAAAAATGCACATTTGATTTTTGATGCACATCTATCACCACTTGGAGTTCTCTGTGAGACAGGAAGCCACAGACATACAAAGAATAATTTTGAGTATTACTGAACTTCATTGAAGTTTTTTCAGCAAACTACTGAGACAAACATTAAAAAAGAATTGCAAACAGCTGGTGGCTAGTAAATATGTCAATCAACCCAGGGCTAACAGCAAATTAGGATTCACACTTGAAAGCAAACCTAAGGTTTAGGTCTTGACAATGCAACCAGCATGTGAGTGTTGTAAACTGACGGAACAGCCGGCAAAATCGTACTGAAAACTCCTTTACTTAATTATTTTAACATCCTCTCCAGAAAAACAAAACAAAAGCAAGTTTCATATTTTTTGTGTCTTATATTTTTCTTAAGTGGTCTCTGAGGTTACAGAATACTGTAACACTCCTGTTTAACCACTGAAGTGCTCCAGATTTGGATCAGTCATCCACTGATACTTTACATTGTACGCCTACTATAATGATTATGATAATGGGTGTTCTTGGAGAAATGTTTTTGTTGTTTTAGTTATTTTTAGATGATTATACGCACTTCAGAGGTTTTGATCCATTGTTTTGTAGTTTTGGTACTTTCATGCACTGTGAATATTTAAAAGGACAAATCTGTTGATAATAATGTAGTTCTGACTTGATGTCTCAATAATGAACATGTGAGAGGTTGTTAGTTTTTTTTAATGAAATGTGATATGTGAGACCCTGCAGGAAAAGCATGTGGTGTCTAAACGTTGTGTTTTTCTAAGGAGTTTTGAATTGTCTTGTATCTATTGTGTCCTTAATGGTTTCCGAGAACGGTCCAGCCACTGTACTGTATGTTACAGTAAGCCAATATTAGAAAACACTAGATGAAGATGTTTGTTTTTCTTTTTAGAATTAACATTGATTGAACTGTTTGTAAAATTCAGATTAAACTAGAAATGTGAGAATACTAGGACAATACTGTTGTATTGTAAAATGAATGCTGTGGTTTTTTTCCCTGTACAATGTGTGTGCCATGGTGATCCATTGTGGCGAGTACCAAAAGCCAGAGGGGACAAACACAATTTTCTGATGTTTTGTTTTCACACAATCACAACATAATTGTTCTGTGATGTAATTTGTTTTTTCTGCATTCATGAAAAGTTTAGCAATTCCAAACAGATTGCAAAGGAGTGGGATCTTTTTATTCTCATAATCATAAAATTCATTTTTGATTTCAAGGAAACAAGTTTGTCATGTTGTGATCACAAAGTAACTTTCTGGTAGTCAAGGAAAAAATGGTTCAATCTTTCCTCCTCAGCTTTTAGGTTCATGTATTTGTGTGAGTGAGTAAATGTTTGTCAAGACTGTTGTAAAGAGGAATAATTTTTCTTTCTATTTGTGTTTTTGACTGAATAACTGACCATTCCTTAATGACTGCATTTGAGGATTTGCACAGTATTTTTTTCCAAGTATAAATACAATAAAAATAAATAATGAGCTACTATCAGCTGCATCAGTTTGACTCTGTCCTCTCAATAGGAACTACCTCAACATTATAGTATACATAGTTAATGTCTCTATTACACACATAAATATAATTTATTAGAATTTTTTTTTTTTCTTCATAATACCACGTTACTAGCAGTAATGGTTAGCTGCTATTCATTTTTTTTAAGCTGACCATTAAGATATTACTGTGTTTGCATATAAAAATATTTCTCAGGTTTTCATAATAGCAGTCCTGTTCTGTGAATGTATTACTGAAACGCAGCACAGCTTTTCACCACCTGTATACGTCTAGCACTACATGAGGAGGTTCCCACATTCATTTAGTCTCCACCAGCAAGCTATGTTGATCCATCTGTTGTACCATATGAACTCTCTGCTGTAGAATCACATTTACCAGAAGCTAATCCGAGAACTGTGTAGGGGTGGTGCACTATGATTTATGACCACTAGAGGGCATTAAAACATCAGCGCAAGCAGACAGATACACAGGTCCAACTGTCACCTTATCCAGAAAAAACATCTCTAGTGTTCAGTCGGATTTACTGTAATGCACTTTCTGAGAATCTGGGTAATACTTATGTGTATTTGAATGCATTCTTACCTTTTGAGTGAAGCTTGTGGACCGTATTTGTTATGAAGTAATGTTACTGGTTTCCTTGGATAAGACCCACCTCACTGTCTGCAGCCCCCCACATCCTCAGCTGGGCACTGAGGATGCTTTTACACTTACGAGACACTGCTGCAGGCTGAACACTACAGGGCTCTCCTACTATTGCCACTATTGTGTAGAATGTGCAGATAATCAACTTTGATGCCCCCACTGGTAGCATCAATAAGACACCTTGGGTTATAGTGGAGATCTGTACAGCAGCATCGCTACTAAACAATATCGGTGGAGCAAGAAACAAGATGAGCAGACAGGTTCCCACATTTTAGCAATTGATTGGCTAAAGAGTCAAATTAGCTGTATAACTGAGTTGTAATAAACAGGGAATTATACTTGATAGAGATGTCTAGATTACAGAATAAACCCACAGGACACAGGCACCGGAGCTGTGCTTTTACCAAAAGGCCACCTGCAAAAATATCTATTTTTAACTGACAATTTTACAAAAGATAACACAGTCCATCACCTGTCCTATTTTTCAAAAGGCAGGTGACAAACAGTAAATGTTGATTGGGACTAAATTGATTTTCATTCAGTTTTGCGCGGTATCTCTCTCTCACTTTGGGAATTACGTGCAGGGTCGGTTACAATTATTTGCTTTAATTATGCATGAAAAGAAACTGGTCTGCTTATGCCCCCCTACAATTACGTACTTCATAACAACCAAAACTGGAGTACTTAACACCGTCTTGTGTTGGCTTGAGATCTTTGTATAAAAGACACACCAAAGGCTTTTTTCAAGCACAAGACGTAAAGTGTGGCAATATTTCAGCATGAAAGCGGTCAGATACAAAGATTTTGGGTTTGGAATATGATTTATTAAACGTCTAATGGGTTTTCAGGGATAGGTACTGGGGCAATGAAGTCCTTCTGGTCCAGTCTAACATGAGGGTAGGACACAGTGGGATATATATTTATCATAGAACTGATGAATACCACATCATTATCCTATGGTTAGGGATAATGTATGTACAATGAAGGTGTGTATCTGATGTCAGATGATCCCAGACAGAGTTCAAAAGACACTGATGATCTTCCTTTAAATAATTTTTTTGCCTGAATCATAGCCGCTGCTATCCAGTATGAAGAATACGTGTATCCTTATGGCAAGTGCTGAGCAAAGAAGCACATTTCACTCTGTCACTTTAAATTAAGTGACAATCCGACTGTAGGAGAGATGGTTGGACTCATCTACGATCCCCCGGAGGCCTCCGCCGACCCCAAGCCGCTCTGTTCCAGCTCCGCTATCACCAACATGTGTTTGAAGTCTGCCGGTTGGCGGTTAAATGTCTCGACCAATCGGTATGTCTCCTCCCTCTGCGTGCCGTAGAACAGCTGCACCTGATTGGCCAAGCACTGAGCCTGGTGGACGGTCTGGGAAGAAGAGGTCTAAACAGGTTAACATGTGCCCAATATTTGAGTCTTGCATAATGGTCAATAGTATGTAGACACTTTAACATTACATAACATTAATCCTGTATCTGATTGTTAAACAAGTTATTCAAAAACCATGAATATCAAACTGCTGCTACAGCTGCCCTCACAAGGCTTTCCACAAAATGATGGCATCATGTGGGCAGACCATTTAGTGTATGTTGACTGTAAATTATGGGAAAAGACTTGCAAAAATACCATTAAGGTCCAATAATTAGTACGTAGCCTTAAGCCACGCGAGTCCAAACAGTTAAAGGACTTACTATGAACTTGGGGTCGAGCTCGGCAGTCATGAGGACCACACCCTTTTCATCCTTCAGGTCCGGGTAGTGGTAGAGGATCAGCTGACTGGGAGCGTGTTCGCCTATCGTCTAGACACCAACAGGGAGAGAAAAACTGCAATTAACACCTCCAGTTATCATGAGCTAGGAGTCTTCATAATAAATACAGTTATTTTACACGTCTATTTATAAATCGACAATTTTGGTGTTTAATTAAGGGGATCTTTATGAGTTTTTCCAGTGGTTTTGTTTGACATTCTAGTCCATAGTCAGTGTATTACCTACAGTACATGACAGTCGGCACACTCCCAGTTTGAGGGAAGCACACACACATAGGAGAACCAGCACAGAAGCTGGCAATGAACTGCTGTGGCCGTGCCAGAAGCAAAACATATTTTAGCCAATAGTAGTGAATACATTAACTATGGACCTCATAAACACCACTTAAAAAAATCCAAACTATAATGTTTATCTCTGAATAATTAGAGTTGATTGCCTCTGCATCTACACTTGTCCTTCATTTTTCAAGGTTTTGTGCCGTTTTCAAACTCATCAAGACCTGGTCATTACCCTTTCGTTTTTATATTTTAAAAAAAAGTCTTTCAAGAAATGTGTTTGATATGTTAGTCACTGTCTGATCTCTCTTCACTGTATTCCAGACTTTAAAATACATAAACAGACACATGTACTTCCAAACCTAAAGTGCAGTGTCTGCAAAAGAAAAAAAAATCCTGGAGTTGTCAGATTGATACTTAATACAGCATATCAGGGCATTAAAAACAAATTAGTTTTATTTTGTAGAATTTAAATATTTTGTATTGTAAATTTGTCATAGATTCGTGTATGACAAATACATTGTTTTTGGAATATTATCACCCTATCTGGGCTCTGTAATTATTATTTTTTAAACCTTCAATGACCCCAAAAAAGCTTTTGCGGATAAGAATTAAGGAGAAAAGACTTCGTTAACCAGGTAACACTGCAGTTATCATGCATCTATCAGGTACATAAAATATATGATTTGTGTTCATAACTTTGCACATTCAAGCTATAGCAAAGATGAAAAAGCATCTTTTGTTGCATTTGTGAAGTTGTTTCAACTCATTGTTGCTGGTGTAAAGTGAAAATGTTGTCAACTGGGATAAAGTTAGCATATGAGAGCAGAGCTGCTAGAAGCCCAAATGGTGTCAGACTTTCCCAGCAGCATGTGAAGGTGCAGTTTGAAGTGGTTCACCTGGACGTTGATGAGGGAGGTGAAGTGGAGCTCGTGTCCGGACCACTGACCCAAGAAGAACTCATAACCCTCCCGCTGAGGCAAAGCGTAGAGGAACTGAGGACACGGAAACCACAGAAAGAGAAATTGTGTCTTGTGCCGCAGAAAAGGTGAGAGCTCACAAAATAACCCTTGTTTGTGGTTAGAATGAGAAACTAATAATCCCATTTCTCCAGTTAAGTTTTTGCTGCTTTTCATCATGTTTCAGTGTGAGCAGCAGTGATCTTACCATCTTGCACGACTCTGATCTGCTCAAAATCACCTCGTACAACCGTGTCTGCAATACAGAGAAGACAGGATATTAGCTCCATAGTTCAACATGTGACAGAGTGTGTTCATGGATCGATCTAAAAAACTGTCTATCACAGTTCAGGAGAAACAGCATAAAGACAATTCTATTTAGGGGTGTGCTATTGGATCTGGTTTAGCACCAGATACTAATCACTTGTTTCATACTTGTTAACAATAATATTGTCCACCATAACTAACAAGCTAACAAGTAGAAACAAATTTTACCAGAGTAAAAAACTAAACTACTCTTCTGAAACAAGAGGTACATGTCAGAAGAAATAAACAAAATGAAATTACTTATTGTTCAAGAAAATAACCTAATTTTGTGAATCCAAGCCAAGCATGGGAAAGGTACATATTAGATGACATCGTTAAATGTCAAATGTTGAGAGACTCTGTGCTGTGTCAGCATGTTCTCTGGTGTTACACTCACCGGGATGACGGCGCTGATTGTGTCTTTGGTTGAATAATATTTCATCCAAAGCTGAGAGAAGAAAACAAAAAGGTCAAAACAAAGAACAGTTCTAAATGGCTTTGACTGGTTTTAACTACCACAGAAAACAATGTGACTGAAGTGCACTGCTAGAGACTGAGGCTGACCTCCACTGACTCACCTCAGCAATCTCCTCGGCTTTCATGTCCCTGATCTTCTCCAGGTCGAGGATGGAGCCCAGTGTCTGAAGAACAACACATTACAAAGTATGTTACCAAAACAAACTTCATCATCAATAATGAAAACATTTCATTTGACATTTTGTTTATTCTGTAAAAGCCTCATGGAAAACAGTTCAAACGCTGAGCTAAATAAAAACTAAACTGTTTCACAAGGGAAAGTTTGGTTTGCGGACAAGATTCCATGGAACGGGATGAAAGAATTACAAAAAAATCTACGAAAGTCGTGACAAAACAATCAATTGGTCAATTAGTCAATTTAAATGTGCCAGTTCTGATATCGAATTAATTATTTGAGTAAAAAAAGTTTGCTGGTTTCAGCTTTGCAAAATATGAAAATGTTGTCCATCATCATCAATTAAATACTTAAGTGGTGTTTTTTTTAAAACCATTAGTCAGAAAATTTGCTTTTAAAGGACATCATTTCTGACTTGATGAACTGTGCCAAGGCTTTTGTGATTACTTTGAGATATAATTGGTATCATTTATAATAAAAAAAATGGATGAGTCCTGAATATAGCCATAAAACACAAGAAATGTAAAATATAATGTAAAATTAAGGCTGATTAATCTGCTCACCTTGTTCTTTGTGAAACCTCCTGATGCTCCATCACTGGCAGCCATCTTTTCCTTTTTCTCCAACTGCAAAGATTCCCACAACAGAAGTGCCATCACATTCATAACTCTGTGCTCAAGAGCCGTCACACGTATATGAAGAAATTAGTATTGTTTTGTCCAAAAGTATAACGACTTTCATTGGTTCAGTGATCTCACAATCTATCCGAAAATGCACAAAAAACAACCGAAGTGCTTAAAAACTTGTTTTAATTTGTTAGATACTTCTGGACTTTTAGAATATTGTCATGGTGTTCTCTGCTCTGTATTGAGCCTGGTTCGTACCGCACCTCCTGCTCCATGAGCCTGACGAACTCCGCCTGCTTTGAGTGTCCCAGCACATCCTTCTTGGCCTCATGCCGGTTCTCGATTTTGGCTTTGTACTCCTGTGGTTTGGCGCTGAGAACAAGTCAGAAATCAGATCAGTGAAACACCAGCATCTTTCAAAAGGATAAATCCCTTTTCATTTTCATGAGGTGAAATGCAGCAATAACTTACAGTTTTAGAAAAACCTGCCTATAATACTTCTACTTCAGTAAATTACTCCCAACATTCCTCATAATGCTTTAAAACCTTCTCAGAGAAGAGTCCTCAGCTTGGTGAAGCATCATTCTACTGGTTTGTCATGTTTTACCGACCATTATTTTAAGAAAACTCATTACCTTGCAAAATGATTTTCAATCAGGTTTAAATAGATATAATTAATCTTGTATAAATGTCGTACATTCAACTTGTGATTTTTTTCATTGCTTATTTCTAACTTTGCATCAAGTTTAAGGGTTTCCTAAAAAGGCAGGAAAAATGTGGTTTTTCAACAGCTAAAGGGGCAAAACCTGGTCTATGTTTAAACGAAGGAAACATTGAGGTGCATCAGTTTTTAATTTAGAAATGCCAAACTATTATTACCTCTGCCAAGGAGTTTATGTTGTTTTCAGTATGGTTTGTTTGTCTGTTTGTAAGCGGGACCATGAAAAATGAATGGTCCGACTTTAATCAAACTTGTTTGAAGGGTGAAGCAAGGGCCAAGGTAGAACCAATTCAATTTTGGAAATGATTGGCTTTGCCGGAGGTCTGCGCTCTCCGAGTATCCTGCTAGCTGTTGAACAATAGTTCAGTGGTGAACAGGGGCCATTTTGAAAATTCTAATTCTCAGCTGCTTAAAAGCATTCATATCTATATATACAAAAACCACGGTGCTGAAATATTCAGGCCAAAGGGGAAATCGATTAAAAAAACCTAGATAGCAGGAAAGTGATCATGTAATTATTGCTGTTGGTGTTCAGAAGCTGACTCTCAAATCTCAGTTACACACAACCAGGTGAGTTCTTAAAAAGTTCCTGCCTTTAAATAATTTAATTGTTTAAGTCGTTTATTGGGCAAAAATCTATACCTTTTCTGTTCCAATCTTCTCAAATGTGATGATTTAGTCACTCTCTCTGCTTTGAATCACTGGGAATACAATATTTTTGGGTTGGGTTGAGTTTTGTTTGGTCAGAAACAAGGTACTTGACCTACATTTTTCCACTTATTACTGGTATTTTTGAGCAACTAATGAATAATCAAGGCAATAATCCAAAGATTTAGTTATAGCAAAAAGCCTAATTGGCAAAGTAGTTTAACCCTATCACTTGTCTGTTTAAAAAGGGAAACACCAACTAAACTAAGTATTATTTTTATGGCCTTTAAGTTTAATTGATATTCGGGAAAGTGAGCAACTTACTCGCAATGCCAAAAACCAAAGAGTCTCCACCTTGTGATCTCATCTAGTATTAAGTCTGGAGCCGCTCAATAGTCAATGAGTGGGAGACTGATTTTGTTGAACCACAGAATGATTTTGGGTTTTTTTATATCCAAATGAGTAGTTGTAGAAGTAGTTTTCTCAGTTCTGAAACAAAAAAAATGTACCCATACTTTAACATTCCTCTGGATGCTCTGTGTAAACTATAACACATTTCCCAATTAATTGTCTATGGAGTTGCTTCACATTTAAAACTCGATGACATAACAAATGTGAGTTTTAGCACTCTAGTTTCTGGATTTGGCAGAAAGAGTTCATGTTTAATAACATGAACATATTTAGACCGTCTTTGACCACAGATATCATTTTGAAAAGTAATTCACCAACTCACAGATTAGGTGGACATGTCAAGGGGAGGGGCCTAATCAAATAGTCAAAATAGATACTTCAAAAATAACCCCTCCATCCTCTCATAGACCTGTGAATCAAAGGGGTCTAGTGTTAAATACGGGGTACAATTGACGTTCCAATTAATCCATAAACTTCCACAGAAGGTGCAATGTTTGTGAAACCTTACAAATAAAACTAATGAGAGAATACAGGCGAGTCAGATGTTAATGTTATTATTTAATGAGCATACACACTGCTTGATGGTTTAAATGTTAGCCGGAAATGTCATAATCTCATTGGAATTTCTATGAAATCATTTCGGATAGCCTTACTAGTATTTACACCTGTCAATAATCGAATTACTTTTAAATGTAAGATTTGTCTAAAGGAGATTGGGATAGAGCAGGGGTTATGCTGTGTGGCTAGTAGCTAGCTACTGACCTGCGAAGCTTCTGGATCTTGTCCTGGTACTTGCTGAAGTACGGGTTCTCCTCCAGTTCCGGCTCCTTCCGCAGCGAGAAGGCTCGGAATTGCGACGGGACCAGCCCGGGGATCATCGTTCTAATGCCAGTGGCCCTGACCGCTAACATCCCCCGGTACAAACATGCCATTTGCACCACGGCCGCCGCCATCTTTCCATCGCCTCCGTCCTGCATCTATAGTGCTCCGGCGGGTAACGGCTTTCAAACATTGGTTCCGACGAAGGCGACACAGCATTTAATTATGCTTTTACTGTTACGCCACGTTTGAAATGGGTTTTTTTTCTCGTTAAAACAAAACATAATGAGCCTACAATGGACTGAAGGATTCTGATGAGCAAAGATAAGATAGAAGGTACACCGTCTTTATTTACCCATAGGGAACCAGGAAAAACAGACCAAGAACAAAAGCACACAAAACACACATGTACACATTCTTAATGACACTTTCGGTGATTTCAGAATATATTTCACAAAAAACAAGATATAAAAGTGAATAATTAACAACTTAAAATATGCCACAGCTGTTTCAATGTTGTCTTGATATGTTGAGACCACTGGAGGTCACTATGACTCTTCATTGAGAACTGTCTGAATATTTACACATGCATGAAAGCTGCTCCTCACTGATATCTGAACACTGTGAATCACTGCAGCAATCTACCTCCACAAACACAGCTCCGATTGACAAATAAATAAATGAGCAGATAAGTAGGCTACAGTAAACAATCTGCTCCAACTCTCCAGAGTCACTTACTGATGCACTCATCTTTTCAGCCGTCTGTATGCATATGTGTGTGTGTGTGTGTGTGTGTGTGTGTGTGTGTGTGTGTGTGTGTGTGTGTGTGCTCTAACAGATACCACACTGGCTATACATTTTATGACATGTGTTTCCCTGATGACCGTCTGAGTGCTTCTGTGTTTACTTTCCACAGCCAATCATTATCAATAACCAAAGCAGCTGGGAGCTGTTCACCCTACATCTGGTTCCCAGCAGATGATGATGGTGGCTGATGTGCATGTGTTTATGTGTGCATACATGGCAGCTGTTCTACAACTCAGCACAGATAATATAATTGAATGTGTTACACAAAGATACAATTTGAACAGCAATATTTTTTCCCGCTGTCTTTTTTATTGTTTTGTTATTCAATGTATGCTCAATGTAAGTTTCTAATTCCAATGATGTAGCTCCATGTTAGATTTTTCTGTAATTATGGAACTGCAGAATCCCCACATTATGATGGTTGGTTTTTATACCAAAAGTAATTCAAAAACGTGTGGATCAGGACAAAAATATCTAAATGTAGGCCTAGATCGTAACTGGGATTCTTTACTAAAGTCCAGATGACAAGCACATCACATTGACATGATGGTCAGCACAGAATGACTGTGAGTGCGTGTGTATGGACTTAACTTAAGGTTCACATGATGACAGGAGACGACCGCCCTGCCTTTTTAATCATCATCCCATGTATCGGGTGAGTTTCTGTCCCTGATACACGTTGACCTGCTGGTGAAAACAGTGTACCAACAGTATTTTGCAAGAGGTGGTTGTTTTAGGAAAGTGTTACCACATTTAAGTTGGTGTACCAGTTAAATGACCACAATCTTTGTTTTAAGGAAGCGTTTTTTATTTTTTTGCTTCCATCCAACAATCTCCACCAGGGATTATGCGTTCGATTGTGTACAAGTGTGTATATCTGTTTGTCCGCAGCTAATTTTGGCGCACTACTGGACCCATCAGCTTTTCCTTTCTTGTGCTCATATATGGATGTGTGCTCAAATACCTCAAATGGTGTTGGTGATTCACAACTTTTGAAAAAACAATTTTATTGACTGTTTTATACCCTCATTGACTGCTGACTTCTCTTAACCGGCTGGTATGGGCCCACAAGTGATCAACATAATGATTTGCAAATGACAAATATAACTGATTGCTGACTGCAACGGGCGCCTATTCTCATGCTGTGACTATTATCACTGAAAAGAGAGCTACCAAGCTGTTAGCAGCCGTGTCCTGTGGTAGTGTAACCTATATATTCTCTCCCTTTTATTCCACGACTGTCATGCATACACGCTGCACACACAGCCTGTCCTGCATTCCCTGTTCCCGCCCATATGTCCCCAGACTGACCTGGCAGAGATCTGCACTCTGCTGAGTTCATGTTTATGGTTTGTTTCTGTAAACACTTAAATAGTTATACTGTAAGAATAACTGGTTACCTTTCTATTGTATCCATAAAAGCAACATTCAGGTGTCAGGACTTGAGTATTTAAAAAAATCTTGACTGAATTTTTGTCTGAATGAGACGCTCTCACTGTCCTCAGGATGTCAGCTGTACCTGTACAGGAGTGCATACAAACACAAAGGGAGTAACAAATGGTAGGTCAGTTTTAGGGCGGCTGTGGCTCAGTGGAGAGCAGGGTCGTCCCCCAATCAGAGGATCGGCGGTTCGATCCCTGGCTCCGGCAGTCCATGTCGATGTGTCCTTCGGCAAGACACTTAACCCCAAATTGCTCCCGCAGGCTGTTCCTGCGGTGTATGAATGTGTATGAATGTTAGTTAGGGTCCTGATGGTCAGGTGGCATGGTAGCTCCTGTCATCAGTGTATGAATGGGTGTGAATGGGTGAATGATTAGTAATGTAAAAGCGCTTTGAGTGGTCGGAAGACTAGAAAAGCGCTATACAAGTACAGTCCATTTACCATTACCATTTATGTTAGACTCCATAGCAAACAGATGTCACTCCTTAAAATGATCCAGTGGCCTTTCCTTGATTTAACATATTTTAGACCTGAGCTCTGATGCTGTAATCTTTTCATTTCAATTAAAATTCTCAGAGTGACTTTTATGTTGGTAACACAGTCATTTCTCCACTGTTATTGATCTGTCAATCTGAACTACAGATGTCTCCTAAACTAAGAACAATATTCTTAATTTTTATTTTGGTAAACTTAACATGATAAAATAATTGTTTTGTAAGAATTTGACTTTAGATTTGACTTTAATAACTGCATAAAACAAAGCAGAATCTACACATTTATACCCAGAATAATAATGGTTGATTTAAGAAATAAAATCAAGATAAATTCTTACCAAACAAACAACTACTATGGGAGAATGTCACTAGAATTAATTCACGTTGTTGTTGTTTTGTGTATTGTATATATTGAACTATAAACACATCTCCAGACACTGACAGCTTTCTTAAATCTACTCTCTGCTTCTGTTTTTTTCATTTCCTCTCACTGACCAGCTGCCCTCCTCCTCCTCCTTCTCCTCCTCGTCCACCCTATCTCTCTCTCTCTCTCTCTCTCTCTCTCTCTCTCTCTCTCTCTCTTTGTCATGGGGGTCCTGCATGGAGGATGTATATTTTATGTGCGGCTCTGGAGGCTTTTACCATTAATTATAGAAAAACACTAAGCTCTCCATTTGCCGGACAGATGTTATTTTTTACTTAAGGAGAGAAAGGGGACTGTTCCATAATTCAGAGGTAATCCCGCTCACCAGAGAACAAATAAATAAATGAATAAATAAATAAAGCAAAAGCAAAAACCACAAACATTTGGTACACTGCCCCTACGTTCTCAGACATGTAACACAACAGCCGACACACACGCACAGATTTCCTGTGTTCAGCCTTTAAGTGCCTTCCATGTAATAAATATGGAACAGCTGCTTTATCATTTCATTTTTTATTTAATCTGCTTCCCCCAAAGTATTTTAAAAAATCACACACACACACACACACACACACACACACACACACACACACACACACACACACACACACACACACACACACACACACACACACAGACACACAATGCAACCTTGTTTTGCTTCAGAACAATAGATGTGAAAATCTGATTTTCAAAGCTGAAATATTTGGTGCAAATCTTGATAATAATAATTAAAGGAAGTTAACCAAATACAGATCAGAAATGAACACACTGGACCTTTTAAGGTATGAGTATATCATCACAAACTGAGCTGAAATGATGGAAAATTAATAAACAACATTTTTGAGAATTTTTTTAAATTGAATTGATTAATTGAACATTATCTGGTTCCAGGTAATACCACGGAAACTGCACAAAGGTTGGTTGGTAGCTTGTCAAAAATGTATTAAGGGTGTTTTAGTTGGGAAAAGTTGGACTCATAACCTCAATATTTCAATTTTACTACTGTTATTTTTATTATGTTGGCAATTTTATGTATATGAAATGATTGACTGATTATTCAAGAAAAAATTGATAACTTGATAAAGAGCATGGCCCCTACAGCTTTTGTTTCTTTAGATCTACAAAGAAAGTCTCCAACTATTAAAAAACAACTAAGTCATGTTGAGCAGTAAAACTTCAAATCCTCAAACTTTATTTCAAGTTCCAGTACAGATTCCACAAAGACACCAAATATGTCAAGCTCAATTATAAAGAAAAGGAAACAAAACAAATAAGCTATTCATCAAAAAGGTGTTTCATGCGCATTGTTGACTTTCAGTTAGTACGTAGAAGCAGTTACAGAATATAGGTAGTGTTGCCTGTGTAGAAACAAGAAGATTTTTCGGATCTTAAAGAAAGCTACATGGGGTTATCAGGAGTTTAGGAGGTAAAAAAGTAAATTATATCAGAATAGCAAGGATGTATTGTGCAGCCTAGGAAGCAGATATTAATATCCAGATTAAATACATGACTTCTGACATTTTTTGGTTAACCTCCTAAATCTTCATATTCACCTTAGAATCTGTCAACGTTGTGCAAACTGAAAAATGTTAAACTCAAAAAGCTTGCAGCAACTGTGAATTTATTCCCTTTTTATACTGAGAAAAAATAAAATTTACATCACATCCACATCAACATGACAGCTTGGCAAACTCCATCTGCCGATGAAGCTCATATGTAATGATAGGAAGTGCTAAAATGTGCATTATTGTATAAAATAATTCCCCAAAATTTAGCCTGACATATTTGGGATTTTTACTGGGATTTAAAATAAAGTTATTTGGGTTTTGACAATGTTTATAGCTGCAGAAGCATCTGTAATGACAGAACCTCCAGCTGATCAGTGGGGTTTAACCGAGGCTGTATTAATGTGAAACGGCTCAAAATGCATGTTTTTTTCACCAAGTTTAAAAAACTATTCTGCTGTGTGTAATAGCAGCTCAGTGATATTTTCATGTGCAGTCTCAGTCTTGCATGTTGGCATCGGTTTGAGTGTGGAACGTGTGTTATGAGGTTTGATTTCAAGCCTTGGGGTCTTTCGGGGTCTTGGGACCACTCACTTACCCTCCCTCCGGCAAGCTGAAATCGCACCCCTGGGCCAGTGGATGACCCTTTTCCACACCTCCTGCACACACACAAACACACACACACATTCATACACACGGATAAGCACTCACTCACATACACACTCAGTGAAAAAGGGTTGAGCTTGGCAGAGGAATCCCATCGTTTTAGAGAGGGATCCCATTAAAAGTGCATGAGTGTGTCTGTCTAGGAATCAAGACACCCACTCTGCTGCTCAGCCGATAGCTCTGTATGTATGTGTGTGTATATGTATGTGTGTGTTATTTATTCATGCACAGAGTTATTAAGGCATCCTGTGACGGGCATCACTCACTTTATGCTGAACACTTTGACGAGCTTAGAAGGTTGAATGAAATCTGAACATTTTGCAGTTTTATCTCCAGGTTTCAGGTCTTCATGTTGATAATTAACTCAACCTCTGACCCTGCATTACACAATGATCATGCAAACACACAATCTCTACATCTTTAAATCATTATGAGATCCCCAAAACATAAATGACACACCCAGGATATAAGGAGTATTTGAGGTGAGGGGCTTATGCGCTTGATTTTTATGGCACTTATCAATCTTCTCTATCTGGCATGACTACAGAAGCTTCTTTTCTGGCTCAGAACAAATTCATCTTTTTGCGTTTACGTTAAAAAAAGATTCAAACACTGAACCAGCAGCACACAGAGAACCATAGAGAACAGTACAGATGCTGGATGATTCTAAGCAGAAAGCAAGATTATGGAAAAAGAGAAGAAGTCTGCTGCACACTGAATTTGCGAGACTCAAATTATTTATTTTATTTTTTTCAAGTGGTGAAACATTTCCTCTATGAAGGTCTTTGTCAGTTCAAAACATTATTTTTCTTTGTGTGATATTTTGGTCCTGCACCTGGTCTTTACCAAACCTAGGTTGGACGTGGACGCTATCCACCTATTTGCTTTAAAATGAGATTAAACATCAAGTCTTATTTTAGCCCCCCCAAAATCTGAAAAAACTAAATACTCAGACTGAGGTTGTAAATTAAGTTGCCTACAGCTTCAGTTGGATCTCAATTCACTCGTCAGATTTAAAGTTTTCAAAATTCAAATTAAATGACATCTTTAAAAACTATTATTATTGAAATACATAAACACTGTAATAACGTACTAATGGACCATATTTCTAAGTTTTTATGTGTTTTTAAATTTAGCAACAGGTCAAGTTAAATCCTAATCAATTACTAGAGTTAATATTATTAAAATATGACAAAAATAATTTACAAAATGTAGTCTTTAGGATTTACTGATCTTACATACACGTGAATCAGAATCAGAATCACACACTAGAATATCTAACTATATGACACGCAAATTAAAAATGTTATAGATGAGAACGTAATGTCCCATCAGCTGCATAAACAGCAGTTATGCGTGTGTTTCTTAAACCACAAAGACCAAACAAGTTTGATTTATGTTTTCTTCGATTTATTTTTTTCAAACTCACGCACACTTTTTTTTTTTTTCAAGCTCACGAAGATAGAAAATAAACAAATAAAAAAAATATTCAAACCCAAAGATAAAGCTGACGTTCACAGTAAATAAGCAGTCACAGTTCGTTTGTTTGTCTCACCTAAACAGTTTTGCTTTTCTCCTCGTTCCTCCGCGCTCGGTGGAAACGGACCGGTGTGATGTCCACTGGTGAGCCCCGACCAGAGACACAGAGCACTGCGGCAGACTGCCGGTGCTGCCGCTGGGCTGCAGCTCTTCCTCCGACCAGAAGGCGACGCTGCTCGCATACAAACCCCGGCGGGGCTCTGAGGGGCCACGGAGGGGCCATGGCAGACCAGCAGGTTCACATAACAACAGCCTGACACCACAGAGAGGTCACAACTGTCCTGAAAAACAGAACAAACACATCTTACGGTTATTTTTGCTTAACAAAGTATTGATAAGTGGTAACTTGCTTCTACGCCCCTAATCCTTAATATTTTCCCAAAATGTGGATAAAAAAAGGTTCAGTGTCACTGTGTTGTCACTTTTTAATTTCACTCTTGTTTCATCTTGCTTTAAGTCTTTCCTTTCTCGCCTTTCCTTGTTTCCTCCACTCTTTCATATCTTCTCCTTTATTTCTTCTTTTTCTTTGCCTACTTTTCTCCTCTTTTATCTCCTTGCTCTCTCTCCTTGCTTCCTCCACTAATGTATGTATCTGTCCTTGTCCTTTCCTGCTTCCTCCTCCTCGCTTGCATCTTACTTTTCTCTCCTCATCTCTCGTTTTTCTTTTCTCTTCTCTCTTTCTTCTCTTTTTTTCTCAACTCCCCTTTCCCTCTGTATTCTCCTCTAAATTTCTTCTTTCTCTTTCTTCTTTTAATCCTATCCCTGTTTCCTTTCCTCACACCTCCTTTTTGTCTCCTTTCCTCACTTCCATTCTTTCTTTTATTTTCTCTTCACCTCTTCTTCCTTTACTTTCCTCTTCCTTAAAATCGAATTTTCTCCAGTGTGTTCTCTTGCCTTTCTTCCCTACTTTCCTATGTTTTCTTTCTTTCTTATCATTATTTTATTTTCTTGTTTCCTCCTTCCTTCTCTTTTCGCCTTTTCTGATTTCCTTTCCTTAGATCTTGTTTTCTCTTCTTTTGTTTCCACTTCTCTCCTTTTATTACAAATCCTTGTCTTTTTCTGCTCATCGTTCTTCTAGTCTACTCAATCTTGTTTCCTAACATCTCTTTGTTTTTTCCTCCCCTCTCCTCTCACCTCTCCTCTCCTTCGTCCTGGCCACGTTCCAAGGACGGATGGAGGGGGAGCATCTGGAGCGCGCTCAGTGGCGCTGACAGCTGTCACTTTGGCTGGTGCTAATGCAGACGGGCTAACCTGAAATGAGCAGGGACAGGCCTGAAGCTCAGCGCGTCACTAACCGCCTCCCTCCTCCTCCTCCTCCTCCTCTTCCTCCATGGGGAGAGGTAGCAGCGTAGTATGTGGTGAGGGCTGAGGTGCAGGGTGCTGTGGTGGGTTGGTGGAGATAAGGCAGCGGATATAAGAGGGGTCAGCAGGGTCACAGTGTGGTTAGCACTGACAGCAGGGTTCTGAAAGCGATACAGCAGGAGCGCTAACAGAGAGGCAGAAAACAAGACTGGGCGAGAAGGAGGAAAATGATGGAGGAAGGAGAGAGGATGAGGAGCAGTGATGGAGTAAGAGAGTTTATATGGAGGATGGGAACCATTAGAACACAGGCTCACAACATTTAAGTGGTATAGACAGCCATTTTAATGTTTAGTTTTTTAGATGTCAATAAGTACAAATGCACACCTACTCTACAAGAAAAATACATAAAGCTTTTTTATGAAGGTATAAGTAAAAAAAAACACCACAATTTCTTATCTCAAACTTCAAGCTAACATCAACAAAAAGTCCTTAAAGTGCCAGAAAAAAAGCAAACATTTTACTAGTGGTTCAAAAATAATTTACAGGTTCAACACACTAATTCAATTTGATTTTAAAGGCTAAATGTATTCTATTTCTATTTTAAATAGACGGCATGTTGATGTACACGTATACCCTATGATGATGAAATTTATGTCAATCGGACCCCAGCCAACCTTTGTATACTTTTTGACGTGGATAGTTTGGTCTCATGGATACACACAATGTGTTTTGGTGAGAAACATTGAATGTGAACTTACCTTTGTTTGGTTTCTAAGAAAAAGTGACATTTTTACACATTTAATCATCTTATGACCCTCTCACAATTATTGTGTGTAGGCCCCCCAATCCAATGTTGGGCCCCCCTGCATTAGAGAGAGGAGATAGGATGAGAGCGAGACATAACAGAGGAGAGTGAAGTGGAAAAAAACAATGGAGGGATGAGGATGAAGTGACAGTTGTGTCTGTAAAGGGACTCCTGCTCATTATAACGCCTGGTGTCAGTCCTCGCCTTCCTCCTGTATCTCTAAGAATGTCAGATGTATGCTCACTTTAACTCTCTCTGTGTGTGTTAAAATGTGTGTGTGTGTGTGTGTGTGTGTGTGTGTGTGTGTGTGCGTGTGTGTGTGTTTGTGTGTGCGTGTGTGTGTGTGAGTGTCCCACTCTGTGCATATCCTCAGTGCATGCTGATTCAGCTCGTTATCTGATGGAGCCGTAGACAGAATGAGTTTAAATCTCAGCATTGCCGCAAGCTCTCAGACTGCTTCATCTACTGTTTGCACTCTCTCTTATTCACACACACACACACACACACACACACACACACACACACACACACACACACACACACACACACACACACACACACACACACACACACACACACACACACACACACACACACACAAACACACTGTGCACTGCACACATTAGGGCTTCAGCGGTTACACAAGAAAGAAAGACAAGATATTTTACAGAAGTTTTTTATGAGTTTAGAAAGGGAATATACTGGACACCAATTACTCCCATCTGAACATCCAAATTCAACACCATGGGCATTAATGTGCCGCTGTAACATCCTTCTCACAACTAATTTAAGAACCTGGCTGCAGGGATTTGCACCCATTCAGACAAAAGAACAGTTGGACGTGGTTGAAGTCTGGTTCTGGTAAAGTTCTTCCACACCAGACTGAGAAAACCATTTCTTAATGGAGCTTGCTTTGTGAACAGGGACATTGTTGTGTTAAAGGGATTAACATAAACTGTTGACATATAGCTGGAAGCACACTATTGTCTTAGATGTAATTGCATGCTGTAGCTTTAAGGTTCCCCTTCATTGCCATTAAAAGGTGTTTGTGGATGGGGATGTCTGCATGTGTTGACACAGAGTGAATATAACTGTAGCCAAAAGTAAACCACAGTAACAGCAATGTATTAAAAGCCCATAGGGACTGGCTTTGCAAGCCTGCTTAGGATAAATAGGGATAATAATGATAATATCTTGTCATGCAGTAATTTATAGGTATTAAATCTTTAAAATTAGCCCTATGAAAATAAAAGAATATTAAAGCTTTATATTAGTAAAATGAAATAAGTAAAAATTGACCATCACCATAAAATTTTCCTGAATAAAAGAGAATCTATGACAAGCATCATTTTAATTTTACAAGTTAACTCTTAGGCTATATTGATTTAACAGCAAAAACACACAATGATCAGCAAAGCTATCCAAATGGTGGCCACAGATATTAAACAAAGATGGTAACTAGTTATCTTAAGTATGGAAAGGATGCAAAATTTACTTGGTGTTGGAGTCTCCAAGACTGGCATGAATGTTGGCAAAGACCCAGGACAGCTTCAGAATAAGCACTAAGAACGGTGGCTGTGAAAATAACAACCTCCCAGTGTCCAATGTGACGTCTTGAATTGATTTTCAACTACTCATCTCAGATCAATTCAAATGACTAAAAAATAAAAGTGTGGCACAGCAGACAGTGAACAAATCCAGTGCAGGTTGTACTGGATAATGACTCTCATTTAGGGATTATCCCAAAGTAAAAACTGACAAATTTTTAAACCAACCCTTCTTTGTAATTGAAGCTCAGGGCCTTTTGAGCCTGTACTGGTGTTATAATCAGGATAATCTGCCTGTAATAGCTGGATTACAGCAGGTTAAGGACACTGTACTCTTAGTCAGAGACCTCCTCTGGATCTAAACTCTAATTCATTAATCTAATACATTAATACTAATGCCCATTCAAGGCTTACTTAGAGACACAGAGGGACTCAGCTGAGCTCTGAGAGAAGGAGCTTCTACCCAACGCTGCGTCATTACACAGACAAGCATTGGGCATTAGGGGCGGCTGTGGCTCAGTGGAGAGCAGGGTCATCCTCCAATCAGAGGATCGGCGGTTCGATCCCTGGCTCCGGCAGTCCATGTCGATGTGTCCTTGGGCAAGACACTTAACCCTGAGTTGCTCCCAAAGGCTGTGCCATCGGTGTATGAATGGGTGTGAATGATTAGAGAGACCCTGATGGGCAGGTGGCACCTTGCATGGTAGCCCCTGTCATCAGTGTATGAATGGGTATGAAAGGGTGAATGATTAGTAATGTAAAAGCGCTTTGAGTGGTCGGAAGACTAGAAAAGCGCTATACAAGTACAGTCCATTTACCATTTACCATTTTACCATTGTTCAAACACACAAAATGTTATCTTAAAGGGTAAAGCTGTATTTATTCTTTATTTTACAATTGTCAACAAATCCAAGAAAAGGCCAAAATCAAGTAAGTCTGTGTCTTGCTTCCTGTCTCTGGCCACTGTAGCTCTCAGCTCCAACGTCCCAAAAAAACGTAAAAAAAAATACTGCCGTTATGTTCGTAGATACGTTACGTATCAAGCTTATTTATTCCAAGCCAAACCATGAAGTGTTTTCTAATCCTAACTAAGTGTTTTTTTTTGCCCAAACCTATCCTTCACCATTTCACAACGCTAACCATGTGCTCCAACGTTGACCGCCACCGTTTTAACATCGTTAACGTTGTGCCAACCTTCTGCATCAAGACACTATACAAACGGCTGGAGGCCCAAGTGGTGAGATGACGTTGATCTGCATGTCTTGCAGTCACACTTGATTAATATTTAATATTAGGATTGTGTTATGTTTGTGTATATTCTTCAACAAGTGAAACCAGATATAAACAAATAGTGTATGGCTCCTTTTGTTAAATTGATTCTATTACAGTTAAAATTGCAAATGCTGTTAGCTGTTTGTTGATGCTCCTGTAGGTCTTTTCAACCATTGGGAGAAACATCTGATATCAGATTTACAAGTCAAAGGCTGACAACAATGTGTTGTTTGCCGCTCAGCTGCTTTACGGTCTTGACAATATTGAGTGGATGCGGCATAAACATCACATAGTCCAGCTGAGGAGTTGAACCAAGCTAGAATAGACGAATGCCGCCATATTGCAAAACAATGCTGAACAAATGTGTAACCTTTAAACGACACAAGGAGAAAGTGAAGAGGAAAATCAAGATTTAACAAGTTCAAGAAACATTGTTATCTGTAGCTGCATAAATCAGGATGACTGCTTGTGGTCATGACTATGAATCTCACAATACCAAACATGAATCTGAACATGAACATGAACTCAATCTTTGACTCTCCTCCTCCCCCTCACGTATAGCCGCTCGGCCCCTCCGTGGGGCCACAGGTCTGGTGTGAAGCGCACGCAAACATTTAAATATTTCAGACAGTACTCTTGCTCACCAACCAACCTCCAACCAGCCAACACAAAGAGAGAGAGAGAGAGAGAGAGAGAGAGAGAGAGAGAGAGAGAGGAGAGAGAGAGAGGGAGGGAGACGGCGGCGACAGCTTCATAAATAGTCCATGAGGAACCAACGGCCCCTCCTCACCACAACCTGTCAAAGGCCCTACAATGATTTATTGATTTCTTTATTTGTCACATAAAAAGGGAAACTCGCTCCTCATGTCTCCCTCTTTTTTCTCTCTTTCTCACTCGACTTCTTCTTCCTGTCCTCTCTGAAAAAAAACAAGGGAGGACAAATCGCCACTTGACAGGTTGAACAAGAGGGAATTCCCTGTGAGTGAGTGTGTGTGTGTGTGTGTGTGTATGTTTGTGGAGGACCTGTGACTGCATCTGTTTAACGGTCTTTGACATTTCATTTCATTTCTGTCTTTCTTGTCAATAACTGTGTGCCTTATTATTATATTACTTATCGGAGAAAATATATTATTACAGTGATAAAAAAACAGCAGGGTTTAAATATGATACCCTTACCCTTTCTTCTTCTTTTCCCTTCTACTATTTCCATTCCTTTTGTCCCCTTTCCTTTTCTTACATTATGCCTCTCCCCTAATTCTTTTATCTTTATTTCCTTTTCTTTAATTTCCTTCTTCCTTGTGTCCTTAAATGTTCTCCCTGTTTCCTTCCTTTATTCTGCTCTGTCTTATATTCTTATTAATTTCTTTCCTTTCAATCTGTTTTCTTAATTTTTTCAATTACTTTATTTTTCTTCCTTGTTTTGTTTCCTTTCCTTCCCTGTCCTTATGCTACTCTTTCCCTTCATTTCTGTCTTCCTTCATTCCTCCCTGTTATTTGCTTTTTCTTTCATCTTAAAAAACAAAACACACACATTCATTTAGATCTTATATGAGGCTTTGCAGGCTGTCATTTAGTCCCAAAGCAGTAGAGGTTGACAGGGACAGTCATGTGCTGCTGAGGACACGAGGTTGACAGAACAATGAAACATCTTCAGGTTGTTTTATTCCCTCCAGACACTCTCTTCTCTTTTAGTCACCTTCAGTCCGTCCTCTCCCTCGAAAACAAACCCCACTCTCTCTCATTTAAACATATAAACGGCCTTCTTTTTACTCACCCCTTACTCTCCGTCTGTCTGTTCCCTTCTCTCTGTCCCTGTCCATCCATCCCTCTCTGTCCCCCCTCTGTCTATCTGTCCCCAGCTTTCAGTGCCTCTCTGAGCGCTGGCAGTCTGTCGATGAGAAGCATTGGTTGGCGGCCGGCGGAGTCGATGACCCTGACAGTGTGCAGTTATCGTTCTAATTAAGATGCCACACTTGAGTTAAACCGCAGCATTAGGATTTGATGGGGAATTGATCAGGGTGTCAGAGGCGGAGTGAGACAGAGAGAGAGAGATGAGGAGGGGGAGATATGGTGGGAGAGGACGAGGGTGTGGGAGGGGTTGACATAATGTAAGGGTATTTGGAGCGAGGGAGGAGTAATAAGCAGGGTTACAGAAAAAGACAAGGAAAGAATCAAGTAGACCAATTCATGCCATGTTTACATGAGGTTATGTATATAGTAATGAATATGTTCTGTATAAGAATACAGTAAGTATGTGGTGAGAGGTAAGAGTACGGAGGCCATGAGTTGCCAAAATGATCATTTCAATCATTACAGATTGCAATGAAGATAACTTGCAATATATATGTATGTATGCATGTTTGTTTGTATGCATGTATGTAAAATATATACATTTTAAATCTGCAAATTGCAAATCTTATCTGTGCTCAGCAACTCGTTAAGTTTAGACAAAAATGCAAGTCAGTGACAGGACATGTACTCTGGCCTCCTGTTTCGAAGTCCGATATGCTCAGACAACACATTTCTTCTCCCAACTTGTGAAATACTACGCTCTGAGTACGCTCTAGGGTCAGTTTTGATCTCAGGGACGGTGTGTTAAGTTTCCACTCATAACATGCATAGTATCATTTCAAAGTAAGTGCTCGTGTTCACAGGAGACACACAGTTTCAGCTTGTTACATGCACAAAGTTTGTTTTACAAATAAACTTCCAACGTAGGTTTACTATGGTTCAAAGTTCACCTGCCCAACAAAACTCTGTGGTTAGGTATGGCCAACAAAACTACCGTGTTGGTCTGCTTTGCTTGCTCACCACAACCAAACCACAAGAAAGTCCAATTACAACTGTACCACAACTACTTGAAAAGATGGGTCTTAATCTATTTGGTTGACACCTTCAACACTGATATAAATGTACTAGAGCTCATATGGACCACATCTCCCCAAAAAATCAACAATACTGAAAACACAAAACTTGATAAAACAGATGTTTCTGCTCAGTAACTTTGTTCTATGAAATAGCAATGTATTTCCTATTTACATTTCTCTTGCAATTATTTTTTTTCTTGAACCTGAAGGTCATTGTTTACATCCCCATGTGAATCATAGTAATACAACAAAACTTCACAATGTGTACAAACGGTGTACAGCAAAACCTGATTCTACATTCACTTCTTTCTTTATTCACTTGTATTTTTCCAACCTGACAGAAAGGCAAGTTGACAAAGACAGTGTTGTCAATGAGAGTTGATTTTTAGAAGAAAAAAAAATGTTTCTAGTACTGCAAGAGCTAAATATTCTATATTGTTTTCTTTTGCTGTCATCAAAACATACATTTCCCTTTCGTTGGACTTTGTCACATTTAGTCTTTTATGGAAATAAAGTCTTAATTTTATGATTGTTACAATCAAAATTGGATGTGGACTTTATTTATCACTCATTTGTAAAGTTAAATTTGAATAACCTGATTTCTTTGACCTATGTTTCAATTTGTTCATTAATGTTTATAGTTATTAATAAGTCAGATTTGATCCTCCATAATCCTTACTGTGATGGAGCCTCCTGTATGTTTGTGGAGTCTGGGGAGCAGCAGGGCGAAGGTTAAGATAATCCTTGATTCCACTTGATCACCATGTCAATATCCTCAATGACAGGAGCTAAGTGTGTGTGTGTGTGTGTGTGTGTGTGTGTGTGTGTGTGTGTGTGTGTGTGTGTGTGTGTGTGTGTGTGTGTGTGTGTGTGTGTGTGTGTGTGTGTGTGTGTGTGTGTGTGTGTGTGTGTGTGTGTGTGTGTACACATTCTCTGCCCAATAGCCTGAACTAAAAGCTTTGACAGCTTCTTACTGCTACTGTCCGTTTTCACACTTAAATGGCAGAGCTGCTGCTTCATACCGAACATCAACCATAAGTACATTCACTCAAACTGTTTGCAAACACTTGAAACAACACAACACGCTGCTGCATGTTAAAAATCTGTGAGTGTTTGATTACACACACTAGAACAGCTGTGTGTCCGGATGCACACATATGTGCTGCAGATAAATATAAATGAGCAGCAGATCGGCCTCATGCATTAAAGTGTGTGCGGCGATGCATACTCACTCAGCTCACTGCACACACATTCACATGCATTTTAGACACATTCTCTACTAACAACTCTGCACGCACAACACAGTGGGCTCTCTGGCCTTCGGAGGTGGGACTGGTCGAAGGTGGAATTATATCTCGGCTGAGAAGTTTTGTTCACGTGTGTTAGCAGCGATTCTGTGTGTCAACAACATTAGCAGTATAAGAATTGTCATCAGGTCTTTTATTTTATTAAAATAATAAACATCACAATATAAAGAAGAGTAAGCCTTATTAAAAGGCAAGAATACAAAATTGTACTTAAGTATAGAGAACATTAGTATCAGCAAAACATAATTAAAGGTGCAGTGTTGATGTCTAGCCACTGCTGAGACGGGCCCCCAGTGAGGGCCGCAGCAATTACAATTGAGCCAGCACAAAGCCCAGCACTGGGTCTAACCTTTGCTTCAGCAGGCAAAAGTTTGCTCACCCGATGGGGAGTCAGGGTATTCCCCCAGGATCAGACACCCGGTGCTGCAATTTGCACTGGCTAAATTTAAGCTAACGGCTAACTGGAGAGATGTTACCACAGCTGCCGCACACTCTACTCCCAGTGAAGCAGAGTCCCAGCAACGAGGAATAGGAGGGGGGCGAATGTACGAGTCTTTTCCTCATTTCTGCCATTTAGATTTAATCCAATAAACCAACCATCAAACATGGATTCATCGCTGCAACACAATACATAGACTGTAGGTAACAACACTGTACCATCACCAAATTCAGTTGATATTGTATTGAGTTAATGTTTTAAACAAAAATGATGGCCACATCTTACACATTGCACCATTAATGCTGGACTGCTTCCTGAATCAACTCCCAAACTTCCAATTTATTCAGCGGCACAAATTAGACTGGTGTTCTGTGACAGTTATTTCCAGTTGTTGGAGTAACCATCATCCAATCGTAGCTTTGAAGACATCATTAAGAATGCAGCCATCATCTTCCCAGCTATTTAGCTTTGTAGAAACAAAAATGTAGCAACAAAAGTTACATTCTTGGGTGAGATTGAGCTTGAAACAGCAGTGCAATTAAGCCACATGTACCCTCTGCTCTTGGCTGTGTCATCATGCTTGCACGTGTGTGGGTGTGGGTATGTGTGTGTTCACTTGTGTTTGTGTCAGGTTTGCTCAATCAGAGTCCTCTCAGGCAGCTGTTAGCAGCAGACAGCACTCTTGAGTTCAGCCGTGTGTCAGGTGTCATTCATGCTTCCTGTCAGTGTTGATGACGAGCTTGTCCCTTGTGTGTTCTATGTCAATATGTCCTTCTTCTACTCAGAAATCAGGCGAATCAGGAGAGACATAAACATGAAGGTACAGTGCAGAAGTGGACTGAAAGCTCACAAGAATCCTTCATCTCTCAAGCTGCAGCTTTTGAAATGAAGCTGTTGCAAAGCAGATGTGTTCAGTATCAATATGTTTTCAACATGTGAAACATGTGTTCATCAGGCTGAATAAATTCTTCATTGTTCATCCATTATTGTTGGTATCTAGAGAAATGTTCTCATGTTTGTCCACTGCCTCCAACAATGACGCTCAGGCACATTTCCTTCTTGTTGCTAGTACAACTTTGTCTTACACCTTTACATGATGTTGATCAAGTCCATTGTGAGTTTGACTCTCAAGACACTCGTGTTGCACATTGCATTTTGCCTTTTAGTAACCAAATAATTGCACAAAGAATCCTGTGTTTCAGCGTGAACTATTGTAAATCCAGACTGCAGCACACCTAGAACTGAGTTTGCAATTTATAATCTGTGTCAAAGGTTTGTGCCAAGATTCACAAGAGATTGATGACTTCAAGTTGAGTTAGATTGACAGCTTTCACATCAGCCTTTACGAACCAAACCACATGGGCAAACGCATCAGTCCATTTGAAGTATACAAAAAAGGTTAGCTGTGAAAGTATCTGCAGCAATACGACAAAGAACCATTCTACTCTCCAATCCTGATAGACTGCAGGATAATGAGTAACAGTACTAGAATAAAACACACAGGACACATATTCAATTGAACAAACCCTTTTTGAATGATCATTATGAAAGAAAAAAAAAGGGTTGGAGGCAATATGACCCCTCATCTTGTCGTACAAGGCCGTTATAACCGACTTGACAACCAAATGTCGTTTAAATCGAAAATGTTCTCTGTAACATTTAAGATCCTCAAGGCTATTCCATCCATTGATTACCACTGATGGAGATCATTTACATAAGTATGGGAATGTTCAAGGTTAGTTCATGCTAAAATGATTTTCTGAGACCGTTTCAGGTAATCTTCAAAAAATAATGCATTTCCTATATAATATCAAGGTCCATGCATGCCCATCTCCATGCTCTCCTCCTCTCTCTGACGAAAGAGAAGAGCTATCGACTAACCATCAAATCTCCTATCCGCACGGCGGGCCATTTCTCCTTGTCTCAGCACTCCACACCTCCTCCATTATAGCTCACAATCTCATCTTGAACAGGCAAATGACCCTATGAGACGTACGGAGCAAGGGAGAGACAGAAGGGAAGGAAGGACTAGAGAGAGTGAGCAAAATGAGCATATCATGGTTTTAATAACATCCACCTGCCAGGCACAAGAAATGTCTGCAGGAACAATGAGATGGATAACTAATAGGAGGTGTGTATTTGTCCCTCTGGATGACAACATCATGGTCTTATGTAAAAACAACACACAACCAGTTATAACACACTAATCCAAAGCTTGCTCATTACGATTCAGCTGTGATTTAAAGGATAACTCTGGTGTCATTCTATACATTTCTTAATATCAACAAATCCCAGAAAAGACCTAAAACAACTGTTTACAGTGAGAAGATGAGAACCAGGAGGTCCTGTTTGAGTACACACAATAAAAGAGAAATATGACACTTTCTATGTGGAAATCCAATCAGTGTTGGTGTTAAATGTATTTTGACTGCAGAAATCAGTGCCTGATATATTGAAATCAGTGCCTGATATATTGACAGAGAAAGCTGGGTTATTTTACTGGTCAATCTGCTGTACAGCCTGCATCAAGTGATGAAGTTGGTGGTAAGGAAGAACTACAAACTATTCAGCTTGTATGTTTATGATGGATGCTGTCGCCAACGGGGAGCCTGTGTGTGTATTACTACGAATGAAAGTTTGACTCCTTACTCAGACAGAGGTGCTGGAGACTTTCTTTAGGATCCCAAAGATAAACTGGAGTTAAAAGACAGCCAAGAACAACCGGGCCAAAAGGGCAGATGACCATTGAGTGAGTATTTGGTCTTCTAACGCTATTGCAAAGTGTTTTGTTGAGTTGCCTATTAACGAAATGCTGAGTGAATTTAAGATTTATTGTGAAAGGTAAAAAGCAGAAGGAGTGAAGCTGAAATGAGCTGCCGTCGACAATGTGGAAAATGAAAAAAAGTTTTTGCCATCTTGGTTCATGCTGGTTTGGACTACGCAGCCTCAGTTTTTTTTTTTTATTCGATTACCTGCATAAGTATAGGCGTAACAGGCCAAACTGTGTTTTGGCTGGGCGTCAGTAGTTTGTGTGCAATGCATCCTGGTACATGTGGGCACTGTCGGCACAGCCCTGAAGGCAAACTTTTCCCATGTGCGATTGGACATCCACATCATAGGTGGCGAATTGTTCCTTTAATTACTTTTTCATCAGTTACAAAAATACTGCACACCTGTTTATAATACAATGAGTTA
This sequence comes from Anoplopoma fimbria, assembly GCF_027596085.1. Classification (NCBI taxonomy): domain Eukaryota; kingdom Metazoa; phylum Chordata; class Actinopteri; order Perciformes; family Anoplopomatidae; genus Anoplopoma; species Anoplopoma fimbria. The sequence goes on from NC_072456.1 coordinate 6,541,622, forward strand.
TCACAGCTGGACTCATTTTATTCTCCGTATTGATGATGGTTAGGTAATGAAGTAATGTACCAATATATGTTTTAATGTATTTGTCTTCAAATTGTTTTAGATGACACATTGAATTGTGTTGTGGAAAAGGTCAGTCAGGTTCAACTTTTTAGCCGCATGTTCTCTGTTTTCCTCTGCATCACAATCCTCGCTCTACTAGCGCAGTGGGCTCATTGAATTAAATGAGGGGGCTACTTTTTGTTGGAGAAAAATCAATCTGACCACCGCCAAAATCTTGACCACTCTAATATCTAAGAAGCCTAAATTGGCAAGGCTCCTCTTCTTCCCATGTACCTCCTTTGGTTTTTGTCATCATTCCTTCCTCAGTAGAGAAAAAGAAAATATCTACCTGTCACTCTCCCTGCTGCTCTTGGTGGGTGGCTAATCCCCCCACCCTTTTCTCTCTCTGCTGACCATTGATCACCAGTGACAGTGATGTCTCTACTGCTCTCTAAGACAGCACTGCGAAGTCCACTCAGGATCTCTCTTGACCCCGTTGGAATCAGTACCTGCCGGCAACCGTGACAACTACATCCTAACCTGTTATTGGTCCGGCTTGCCTGCCTGCCTTCCTTCTCCGACTCGCCTTCTGTTGGCAGCCATAACTCCTGGCAAATGAGGCTTATGATCCCTCGCCTCCTACGCCCTTTATGGGTGCTTGGGGAGACAATGGGGCGATGCAGACCCTTCTCCCCCGTCTTTCTCCCAACTGTATTTCTCTTCATCCCCCTCTGTCTTTTCTCTCTCTCTCTCTCACACACACACACACACACACACACACACACACACACACACACACACACACACACACACACACACACACACACACACACACACACACACACACACACACACATATATATATGTATGACTCAAAGTGGTCCATCACCCCCTCACCCCCCCCTCTCTCAGCTGCTCAGTGATGGATGGAGAGGCAGAGGAATTAACCTTGGCTTTATGGGGACTCCTCTGCCACTCTCCACTGCTGTCTGAGATCCCTGTTTGCCTCCATGACTCTTTTCTGTTGATTGTACTCTCTGTGTTCCTCTTAGCGAACGCCCCATGAACAGGGCAAATGATGCGTTTCGAGAATTGCTTCCAAATGAGGAGCGATTTGTCTCTCCTCAACTGGAGGCCGTTAGTCAAACACAGAGGACAGTAGCCATGGCGACACGTCTCAAATATGTGTTTGACATGAGATGACAGCGAACAAATGTGATAGATACTGCTGTATAAACATATAGCTTTGATCATTTGTCTCAAGAATTATAAGGCTATGTTTAAAATCATACTATCCTGTACACACAGACAAGCTACATACTAAAAGGAAAAAACCTAAATAAATGGATGGGGAACCATGAAAAAAAAACCTTGTCGCTCTATAATAACGTCACCAGACTTTGGCTGCTTGAGGGCTTTGTCACTTGAAGCCATATTGTTTTGGGGAACTTCCTATTTCCAAGGCCGTGTCATTTCTACATTTCCGTAACTATTTCTGAGGCCCAATTGCATTGTCAAATATGAAACTTGGTAAAATAAATCTTAGAACTCTTTGCAACATTAGGGACGATAAATACATGTAATTATCAGTAAAATTCAGGATGACTTGCTGTCAGTAACAATAAGTAATAGTTTGGTTCATTTGGATATGGTTAGAGGTTGCATATACATTAAAGGCATGCAGAGGAGCTGGTGCTATATGATAAAGGTTTTTTTGTGCAGGCGTAGCGTATTTCCATACTAATTTAAAGAAATTATTATTACACGCCTGGTCATAAGTTTCACACATAAAATGACAACAGTCCAAACATTTTTCGAAACTAATTAATGCACACGAGGCTGTAAAAACAGAAGGAATTTAGATACATTGAAAACCCTGTAACAGTCCAGGTGTTTTTTTGTGTTTTCCTCATCCAGCATTACTACCATTTCACACATGTCCAAAACAATATATTGTGAGCTTATGGTTTTCATCACTGAAGGCGCCGGGTACCACCAGCTACAACATGATTACACTCCTGTATCAGTGGCTGTATCAATCCAATAACTGAGTACTTGGAGGGCAAAGCAATCATTACTGCTGTACATGACTATAAAACCACCAGGGTGACATGTCACATAAAGCCACCGACCCTGCTCTTAACCCCTCTCTGTCGCCCGAGCCGACCCTCCCGCCACCCCATCGCCCTCTGCTAATTCCAGGTAGTGATGGTGGAGTGGAAGGGGGGGACAGAGAGGAGAGTGACAGGGGTGCAAGGGTGAGGGGGGAGGAGGTGATGGGGGTTAATAGTCCGTCTCCCTTTACTGGCCGTATAAAGGGCCCAGACAGTCTGTTAGTGCTTTAGTGCCAGGTCAATCGTACATGTCCCTTTGTATTCAAGCTCAGAGGTGACAGACAGCAAGAGGAGCAGGGCCAGGGAGGAGTTGAGGGAGGAGACAGGGCAAGAGGTATTATAGTTTTCAGCCACAGGCAGGTATAGCAAAAACTGCTGCTTTAACATCAGCTGAGGTGACTAGATGACCAGGCTCTGAGGATATGTACATGTAAGTATACTCAGTCATTAACAGCAGTGAGATACTTACTTCTGTGAGTTTATGTAAGTAGATGTGTTATATATTACTAATCATTTGCAATTTTCAAATATTTGGAGTTTTACAGGTATTCACAAAGAACTATCCAATCACATATAACATGCGCATGTGTTTTAAAGGAAAAATTAGCTTTCAACTGTTTTCATGCTGATTTTGTCCCCATGAACCCAAAAGTAGTGTTTACCCCTGCAGAAAGATACATTTTAACCAAGGTTGAATAAAAAATACTTTTGGTATGGACGTGGACTGAAAAATAACTAAACATGCAAATAAACTGCTACTCATAAGTAATCTCACTTCTTCTTGCTGCAGATTAATTTTATTAACATCAGCTTTTCATTTGGGCTCACCTGCAAAGGTCGACTTGTGATGCATTTGTGTGCTGGTGAGAGGCGCCAAAATCTTATATATCATAGTTGACTGCATAACATTGCTGCATTTTCGAGTTCTGTTGTGGGCAAAATACACAATAAGTGATGTTCTGGATGTTTAAACAATTTGTAAAAAACTAAACTGTCACATTCTCCCCTCCCTGAATTAAAAATAGTGCTGATCAGCAGCCAGCTGTTGTTATATTATTTCATAGATATAAAAGCTAATTATACAAACAATAAAGTGCCTCGATATCCCAATAATTAGAGTGTCAATGACAAAAAAAGCCAAAACAAAACACCTTTGTTAGCAACTGCAAACAGCTACATATATAAACATTAATCTGACTCAACAACTACAAATAGACATGTCTGTGAAGTCTACATTCTCTGGTTACAGTTACCGTCTGAATGCAGTTTTTATCATACGCGGATGCATTAAATGACATACTGTATCTGGATGCAAAAAAATTGGATTTTGCTCACATTGCTCTCAGATCATAAAAAACAGGCATGTCAGCGTTCAGGCTTGCCTGGTGATGGGAACTGTGCAAAACCTGGGAGCACAGAGAGGGAGAGCTGGAAAAACTACTGCACAAACAAAATGAGATAAATGCATAACAGCCACTTTCAGGCTGCGATAAAGGTTATCATCATACCTCAACAAAACACGTTAATATGAACACAGCGCCAGCCATGAGCTCTGAGTCATATATGTTCTCTTTGGTCACGCACAGAAGCATTTACATACATACAGACTGCACGGATCCCAAACGTTGAGAATTGCCCAAAAAATGTGCAGGTCATTATGATACTTTGTTGGGCAAGGTGTCCGGCAGACTGTCAGATAACTTTGTTTTCAACTGAATTAGGCTGCACAATGGTTTATTATGATTCGATAAAGGTCCAACATGTTAGACGTCATAGACTTAGACATTCGACCAAGAGATCATCTTTACACCCTCCTTATCTGCCTCCATTTAAGTATGTGTGCGCTTTTTTGTGTGCCAGACTTCCTGATTTTTTGCAACATTTTATTCAACCTCAGAAATGGCTGAATATGGCCGTCAGATGTCACTGGAAACACACACACACACACACACACACACACACACACACACACACACACACACACACACACACACACACACACACACACACACACACACACACACACACACACACACACACACACACACAAAAACAAAGACACATGTTGACCCATCAGGCTGAATGCATGTCAGTTGGTGTGTATGACAATGAGAGAAGGTGAATGCTCGGTGCGCAGCTCCTGATGGTTTCAGAGAAACTCCAGTCCTGCTACATGATCAGGTGTGGCGGTTGGAGCTTGTCTCTCTCCCCATCAGCCTGTTACCGTGACGATAGGAGCTGAGCTCTGTCCCCTTTTAGTGTCAGCCTTGGCGACGTCCATGTCATGTCAGTCCAAACGAATGGCATGAGAGTGTGTGTGTGTGTATTTGTGTTTTTGGGTAGCAGCTGAGTGGCCCTGGCAGTCTGTCCTTTAGGATCAGTCTTTCCTGCATGACCTGCTGACCCCTACAGACACATACACACACACACACACACACACAAACCCACACACAGTGGAGGTTTTTTACAATACCCAACTGTACAGTAGATGCACAGAAATAAGAGGTGAAATTGATTTTCTTTAATTGAAGAATCTTTATCTCACTAGTAGTTAATATTAACGCTCAACGAATTAGATTTTTTTTATGATAGTTGTTAGATAGATAGCTAGCTTAACTCTGAGTGATAACTGAACTACTTAAGTGCATTAGTTATTCTTCTTCTGGTGTTTTTGACAGCTACCAAACAGCTTCAGCCACATCACCACCTGTGCTGGAGTAGAAACAAACCAAATGTAGGCCAGGAAAACCAAGACAGATTGCAATCAGATTGAAAATATGGCCAATTAAGACGCATATATTTGGCTATGTGTAAATGAAAGGTCTCTCTATCTAATCTGGATAGGAGACATTTGAAAGACTACTCCTTCAAAATGTTGAGCACACACCCATCTCCATAGCGCTGTGTCAGGTCTAAAGGAAGATCTGTACCCACACATTATCATTCTGGTATTAGAGAGAAAAAAAGTTATGGCTTGTATGTATTTCTTTAATCCAATCACAATCGTCTTTGACGGTGCAAAGAACAGGATGCAGCAAAGGTGTCCTTGCAAAATAAATAGTGGAGATAGCAGTAGGGGTGGAGGAAATAGGCGGCTAATGACTTATTTCTACAGTGTACATCCTTCAGATTTTCAACTGTATTAAGCTAGTAGCGGCTAATGTTGCCTCCTTTGCAGCAAAGATATGCAGCAGGCTACCGATGTCTGGTAGGATTACTACTTACTAATTGCACTCCTTCAGACTTCTTTCATTTTCAAAAACTTGTAGTTTTCAGCCCAAGCAATGCTGACTCACATGATGTCAATTGAGGTAATTTAAAATACTTCATGCAGCTCCTTGTGGAGCAGAAAGAGGGTTAATACAACTTTTTTCACAAAAAGTACTACCCAATAGCTGTAAACAGACTCATGTCCAAGTGAGACCAAATTTGTTAACATTTGCAAATCAGCAAGGCAACTGACCAGTGTAGAGTGAGTTGCAGTGAGAATGGATTTAGTGGATATGTAGATCTGGATATCATCGGCGTAGAAGTGGAGGCAGTGACAAGGTATGGTATAACAAAGGTGAAAAGTGGAGAGGATAAAAAAGTAGAGGAACATTTTTAACCATGTGTGTGAGATATTGTGAGACAGATCTTGCTCTATAACACCGGCCAAGGGAGGACTCGCACATTTTGTACACCCACACTCACACAGATTCACACACAAACACACACGTAGCAGGAAAGCGGTGTGGCAGACAGGAAGAAGAGACAGTTTCCAAGACGTGGGGGGAGGGAGGAGCTGCTCCGCTGTTTCCTGCGTCTGAGGAGGAGCATTAGACCCAAGACAATGTCACAGCCAATCACCTTCAACACTGTCACATGACTCCTCGTAGTTGGCCGTCTTGTCATGTTTCCGCCCTCCTAAGCCTTTCTGACAAGCCCCCATCTGAAGGACTCCACTTGTCCAAACACACCTTCCTCTCCTCTCTCCTCCTTTTTTCTTCCAATTTTTCCTCTCTTCCTAACTTGCCTACTCCCTCCTCTCTTCATCTCTCCTCTTCGTGTCCACGCCAGCTCATTGATCTCTGTCAGTATTGAATGTCAGAGACACGTTCAAAGATGCTTTTCGTTCCCCATTAATAATTCACACTGCCTGAATCATCAATAATAATTCTCACAGAGCAATCATTCAGCTTTACCACCTCTCCCTCTCTCTGTCCCTCATCCTTCTCTTTATCCACTTCCTGCCCTAGGCCATTCTTTCCTTCCACACCTTATTCCCTACTAAAACTCCTCTCGCTCTGTGATATCTCTTTTTGCTTATTCGGCCCACTTTTCCAGCCCTTTTATGTGTATCATATCTTCGTCTTTTTTCCCTTGGCAAGGCATTTTTTCATGAGGTCGGCCGGTGCTTTATGGATTAACTAAACATGACTGATTCCTACCTTATACAACAGGAACAACCAGTCAGGGTTGTTTTTTCACGATTTCCCTCCTGAAATAAAACATTAACTTTATTATAAGACTGCCAGGGAAATCCTATTCTCTGGCTATTTCCTTTAAGCGATAACTCAAGTTCTGTCAATCACCTGCTCAAAAATGAATGAGGATGGACTATGTGTCACTGGCCAGCCAGTGTATATTTACTTTAATAGATATAGTGGAGTGGAGGAAGAGGCGGAGGAGGACAAATAGAGGCAGAAAGCCTCTCTTAATGTACATGTAAAACTCTCCAGTGGGCCCATGCCAAGTGTAAGTGGTTGAGTGATATTGGCAAAGGGAGTGAAGAGGCGATGGAGGGAGAGAAAGTGTCAGATTTAGGCATTTTCCTTAATGCTATAAGAGCTTATTGATATTTTGATTTTCACTGGGGGCCGGCAATTGCTGAGGCAGCTGCTTTTTGCTCTGTCTCTTTACGGGTGAGAGATGTGGAGTTTATCCCATCCTGCTCGCGGAAAACTGTCCGGAAAACTGTCTCCTGGGAATGCCACCACAACCAGGGAGAGAGAGAAATACATGGAGATTGGAAAGAGGGAGATTTTGCATGCTGGGGAAGCAGAGAATGGGTCATCTAAGGTCTGTCAGTTTGATGACTTTTTTGACTTTTGTTTTCAGGACTAGTGGCCCCTGTTAGAGGAAGAGATACAAATCTGAACTTCATACTGGGATTACTTTAGTCGGGAGGGCACAGTCTGAGAGAATCTTTGCTCTGCAGAGATATGCAGGATCATATAAATAGAATAGGTATAGAATGGATAGTGAACCGTTTTCCGTAAAATGGCATTTGTTGTTTGTTGTTATGGTGAAAACACACGTCAGTTGGGCAGCTGGGACAAGTGTTGTCCCAGCTCGCTGGGAAGAACGCAGATTAATCTCATTAACCCTTGGGGCAGTCTGGACTAGAAAACTGGGAACCAATATCAAATAGAACGAATGTTTGAGATGGAAAAGTTTCCCATGGTTCATCCTGAATAATTTCTACAATGGACAGAAAAAATAATAGTAGGATGGTGACTAATAGATTATTAGACACTAATGGCTGCATTCAGTTGTGTCCCTGATATTTGGGAAATTTAGTGATACAGTATGTTTGGGTACATCATAGAATTATCTGATTACTGATTGAGTGACTGATAAGTAAAGCCTCTGGATTACATATCGGCTATAACATTTTTCAATTAATAACTACAAAACAAAAAACTACAAAAGCAAATTAAATGTGAAGTAAAAATAAAATAAACAAATCAAGAAAAATTTATAAAATGTATTGACATTAACACAATTCATCTGCAAATATTCCATGCAGTATACACTCTGTCTGCTAAAAAATATTTCACATTGTCCTTTTGTCGCTCCCTCTCAGCCCTTACTACTGTCTGACCTCTACTGTAAATAAATACAAGGACTCCTGCGTCTCATTAAGAAGAGGAAGTTCGTAATCACTTAGACTCCTCACCCATTCCGAGTCTCTCCAGCCCTCTCTTTAATTGAACCTGCTCACTAACAACCCTCTCAGGGATCCGGCCCTGTTTTCACAGTGTCCGCTCCCTCAGGAGGGGCTGCAGCCACAGTGGAATATCACACAGTACAAAAATCCATCTTGTCTGATTTGAACTTAACATGGATCGACTGTCACACACACACACACACATTCACACACACACACATTTTCCCTGTCAGAGTGTTGGGCAGGTCAAGGAGAAACGGGGAGTCGGTGTCCAATCGACTGTTAAGAATGAAACCATCCTGCTCTGACTGCTGCTGGGCGACAGTCAAAGTCAAGACACTGTGTCTGAGCTCAATGTTACTGTCAAGGAGCCGTGACTACTGTAGACTACAAAACATCTCTCTATCTTGCAAGTGTGTGTGTCTACGTCGGCAGAGCATAAGAAACACACACCTCATGTAGACTGGAAAAATGGCTGTAAAAAGTAGCGGTTTCATAGTGAACTTGGATTTTTGTCTTGTAACATCGGCTCCAACAGTGACAAGATTCATTGATGAGGAAAAAAAAAAACATGCATGGTGAGCTTCTCACAACAATGAAGCATAATTCACTTGTCTATCAGTCGATAAGCTTAGATTGTTCCAAACACACATATTTTCACCAAAAGAAAGGCTAAATACACAGCTTTAGTCACAATCACTGAACACAATCAGTGAACACAATCAGTGAATGAACAGGTGGCTTTGTTTGTGCACGTCCCCTCTCTGTAATTGGTCAGAACGGCTCTCTCCTAACTCTCTTTTACTAGCTGACCTGACACTACACTCCCTTCAAACAAAGGGGGGCATGGTTGACTATACCTGTATCTCTTCATCACACAGTTAGTGAAGTTAAAGAGAAAGATTTATAGTTTTTTTCTCTTAATTGAACTCAAGTTCAAACCATCAGAAAGCAGAGTTAAATTGAAAGTCAAAGGCCACAATATGAGCAGCAGAACAAAACTGTCAAAATTGAGGTTATCACAGATATAAATTACATGAAGTGCTCAGAAGCCAATCAGTAAACTGCAATAGGAATTCATACCTAGTTGGAGTGCAGTTTTATTTTTATTTGTAGACCCATCTTTACACCTTTCATTGCAACTTTAATTTAAATTCAAAACAGGTCAAATTAAAAAGTAAGCAGAAGAATTAAACAGAATCTCATACTGATTCATTGTTTAGTGATATCAAAATTAGCATCATACGAAAACTGAACTATTAAAACCAACAGTGACAGAGTAAAAGGAGCAGTATGTGTGCAGTGGTTTCTCTGGCTGTGGTCACTGAGTGCTGCTGTCTGAAACACTTCTGATTTGCACATTAACAAATCAGTTATGATACCATGCAAGGGAGGCAAATGGACTGGGGCTGACTTGTTTAATCACAGTGCCACTGTGTAAACTGTAAAATGATAAATCTCATCTTTTTCTGTGAGTCTCCTTTTTCGTACACATTCGGTCACCAAAGAAGGGATGTAAATGTGTTCAATGCAGACGACAATAATAATATTGATTTAATACTGCTTTTATGCACATTGTAACATCTAACCTGATAGAATCATATATGATTAGATAAATATAGACAACAAATCTGTTCCGAACACCATCAAATGATATATCAAAATAATTGATTTCTGATCACTGATAAAAGCAGCATTGTTATGGGTTGTTGTTAACCACACAGGAGATATAGTCTGCAATAGTTAATTATGTGGCAGAAAAAAAAAGAAAACAGCTATGCCCATTATTTTACGTTCAGCTACCTTTTGTAAAAGTGGTTTTCAGGTTGCTGTTAATATTTAAGGTTGATTTGCTAAATGTTATTAATGTTTTAATGTTTAATCTCATATGCACACCCAGACTCAACCTGCCCTATAGGTGACCATCACTATATAGTATGTTTTAGTGGACAAAAATATTTATATAAAATATGTAGTTAGTCTTACTTGCTCTTCAGTCTCCTTGATTCACAGTTTGCCCATGACACTCGGGGTTAAGAGAGACCTCTTCCACCTGTTAAAAGAAACAATTGATTTGTGTACTGCAGCCCCGGTGAAGCCCACAGGTAAGGGATATTTAACACCGCGGAGGACACTTTCACCTGTGTGTCACTGCAGGCCTCCTCTGCTGCCCGCATTGTGTCTCTGTGAATACATAAAGCATGACATTAGGTTTGCGCATATAAAACATTACTCCAAACTAAAAAAATCTTCTTCTTCTTCTTCTTCTTCTTCTTCTTCTTCTTCTTATTATTATTATTATTATTATTATTATTATTATTATTATTATTATTATTATTATTATATTATTATTATTATTATTATTATATTTATGAAGTTTCATTGGTCTTGATCTTTTTCACAACCACACTATTAAAAATTGCAGGTTTTCATTACAATGGAAAAATGGTCTTATAGCCCAAAAATATTTGACATAAAGTTCTTTATTAAAAGTAGAAGATTTTTCAAGGTTAGGAACAACTATGTTGGGGTTTTGGCTGAAACAAAAGGGAAACAACTTAAGCATTAACTCTAAAAGACATAAGTATAAGTATAGACAGGTAATATATATAATATAATATTATCTATCCCTGAGCAGGATTACATGTACAGCAGTGTTTACATGCAGCGGTGTGTGTGTGTGTGTGTGTGTGTGTGTGTGTGTGTGTGTGTGTGTGTGTGTGTGTGTGTGTGTGTGTGTGTGTGTGTGTGTGTGTGTGTGTGTGTGTGTGTGTCAGGGATAGGTGGTAAGGGATATCTAACACCTAAGAGGACAGACTCACCTGACGCTGGTGCCAGTTTTCACTTCCTGTACTTATCGACACCTGCTTCCTGTTGCAAGAGGAAGTGGCCACGCAGCACGCAGCCCGAGTGAAACTGGAGAGAGTGTTTGCACTGCTACGCTGGGATTGTGTCGGCAAAAAATCAGCCTCCGGATAAATTATGAATGAGAGTGATGGAGGGGATAAGAGGAGGAGGGAGGTAGAGACGGAAGGGGGAGGTATGACGCTATAGTGTTATCTTCTGTTTTACTGAAACAGCTGGAGAGCTGAGAGGGAGATAAGTGACACAACCCCAAGAGAGCAAGAAAACAAAGATGGTTAAAGACAGAGAGGAAGCAATGGAGGAAATTAATTAGGAACAGGACTCAGGGCAGAAGGTAAAAGAAAGGAAGAAAAGAGGAAATGAGAGACAATAAAAGGAAAATAGTGGGAAAATAAGAAAACAAAGATGTAAAGACAGAATGAGAGAAAGAAAAGAATAAATAAAGGAAATAAATAAGGAATTTGTGAGGCAACTGAAGGAAGGATACAGAAAATTAAGAAAAGGAGAAGAAAGTTACAATGAAAATTTGAAGATATAGGGATAAAAAAGAATGAAGGAAGAAAGCAACAAATGAAAGAAAGTTATAAGGAAAATGTGTAAGTTGGTGAGGACAGAGGGAAAAAAGAAAGGAGGAAAGATGACATAAAGAAGTAAAGTGTGCGGAAAACAAGTTAAGTGATGAAAAAATATGGAAGCGATTGAGGAAATTATTGAAAAAAAAATACGTGTAAGGATAGAAATACATAAATAGGGAGGAAAGAAGGAGGGAAAGAAGAAAAGAAGTATGGGAAAAAAGTAAGGAAACAATGAAAGAAAAAAAATATGAATAAAGGAGACAAGTAAAAGTGAGTAAGGACATAATGGAATGCTAGATGTGAAAACAAAAGGTGGATAGAAAAAGAAAAGGAGGAGAAGACAGAAGGGAAAAAAGAAAAGATTTAGGCAAATTTATCTCATTCTAGGTGTAAAATACGTGTCACAGAACGGAAAAAACACAAGTTATTTACTGTTACTTTAAAGCTGTACTTCAGCCCAATACTTTAGTAAATGTACGTAGTTGCTTGTCACCAGTGTTGTAGTGCATCACAGACCCTAAACACTCGAGCTGCTCCTGCATCTGTGCAGGCGAACACTTCCTGTGACCCGGTGGAGGCCCTGCCGGTGGTGTTTTCACACTCTGGAGTGCAGGGGAGGAGGACAGACTGCATGAAGGGAGTTGAATTAAAAAGAAGCCCCTCATTTGATCCATAATTGATCGTCTTTATATGAGATGGCTGGTGAGTAGAAAACAGAGGGAGTCTGATCTAGATAACAAGCGCACCACCCCGCGTCGTGACGGCTGTACGTGACCGCAGGTTGGAGAGAGCTTCCATCTCTTGATGTTTTTTTCCCTCTTTTCTCTTTTAATGAGTGTCAGAATGCAGGTTTTTTTTTTTTTTTTTGTAAAGGCAGAGGGGAGGGAGGGGAGGGGAGATGAGGGGAGGGAGGGGAGGGGAGATGAGGGGAGGGGGAGAAAAACAAAACAACATGAAAGCAGAAAAAAGACCAAAAGAACAAATGTTTCCGGTAAAGTGCTTACAGAGCGTTTATAGCAAGTTCTGCAGACACGCGGTTGAGCGCTGATGTAGGGCACACGCCCACAAGTCGTAGGGGGGTTTATCTCATTGATTAGAGACACACAGCGGGAACAGGGAGAGGGGAACACAGGTGAGCCTGGGCATAATACTCTGACACCATGGAGTTTAAGTATTTTTTCAAATAGTTTTTATCTCATTTGTGTGGGTTTGTTCCTTAAGGCCTGACTTCATTCACCATTTCCTTCAAAATGGTGGCCTGTCGGGGCTGAAAGGATTTAACAGGTGATACTTTGTAAATTTTCATGGAAATTGTGGTCAACAAATTCCATGAAAAGACACAAACCAACAATGAATGTATCTACCAACCAGTATTGTCTGTCTATCAAAGCCTGACATATTCTTCTTTGCCATAGAGCTCCATTGTTGTCCAAATTACACTGAGCACTATCTCTTTTTACAATTTCCTTAGGAACTGTAGTTTAAATATAAATCAGTCCCAAATGCACCATCTTGCCACCAGAACAGCACTGGGCTTGTGAAGCGATATTGGCGTTGTGGCCACATGACCAAATGGCCCAAATACACTTTTCCAATTCACAATTATTACAAAAGCTTTAAAACAGTAAATAAATTTTACTGAGCCTCACAAATAGCCCAAAATGACACATGATCGATATTTAAAGAATTTGTTTTTAGTAGGGAGTCAGAAGGTATTGATCTTCTCATGGGATAATTTGACAAAAAGAAAAATGTACAGTATTGTCAGTGTTCTCACTGATCGAAACAGCTGTCATCTTGACAAACCCTTCCTCTCTCTCCAAAGGGCTCCATTCAGAAGAATTTGTTTACCTCTCCTCTCACAAAGATGGAGTAAAGAAGAAAGAGGTACAAAACAAAAGGCTAATGGCCCATCCTATAGACAGGGTGATTGTGCTTTAAAGCCATGAGTCGTTATTAATAAAACAGCAGAAGCTGTCACAGCGCGCTCTTCTTTCTAGACAGGACAGCAGCGAGAAGGCTAATGTGATCACAGCATCGGGCCCCGTGATGCACAATAGATATACAATCTCTTTTCTACACAAACAAAGTGAATGATGAACACCGGTGTTAACAGATCATAACAAAATGCCAATAAAGAGACAAAGAGAAAATATTTTAATGACTCTTTTCAGTAAACAAGAGGCCCTCCATCTCCTTCATCTCCCAGCTCTGCAACCCCCACCTGTCCTCTCCTCTTTACTCTCATCTTCCTCTTCTTCTCCTCCATCTGTCTGTTCTCGCAGACTGCTGCTGACTGCCGGAGACGCCGCCGTACGATGAGCTCTGACTGCGAGATCTGCTGGTTTGGGACGCTGGGCCGTTGTGACAAGCGCTGTCCCAGCCCCGCATCGCCCCCGTCTCCGCGGTGACGCAAAGTTCGTGGCAACTGGCCCGTCTCCATGGTGACAGGGCTGTCAGAGGCTGTTGGGCAAGTAAGAGAGGAAACACCTGCCGGTTTCCTAACTGGTGCTGGGAAGGGTTGAGGACATATGGTGCAATACAGGTGACTCGGAAAGTTTAAATTGACCAAACCCCCAAAAAGTGCAGAAGAATACTACATGCCAAATCTAAAAAAATAATAATGTTAATAGTGAAATATGGTAGGCAACTTTTGTTCATGTGAATCTACAACTTTGGCAATTTGCAAAGAAGGAAAAAAATAGAAAAAGGGAGTAAAAGAATAAATGAAACAAGAAAAGGAACAGAAAAAAGGGAGTAATATGGACATGGAGTTCAATAATCAGATAACAGAAGGAAGAAGAAGAAGATAAGGAAGGACAAAAAGAAGTCAAGTGGGAATAATAGAAGAAATGAAACCAATGCAAAGAAAAAAGATTTAAAGTGGCCCTATTATGCTTTTCCACTTTTTCCCTCTTCTTTAGTGTGTTATTTATATTTTTGTACATGTAAAAGGTCCGTAGAGTGTAAAACCTGAAGTCCACACCTAAAAGGAGTTACCCTCCCCCTCAGAAACACTGCTCCTGAGCTGCCTGAAACGGCTTGATTGAATTCTCTCCTTTACTTCCGTAACTTTATGAGGTCACAATGTTACGGAAGGGACGTAAAACTCCTTCAGGCTAGTTTGGCCCGCCCTCAAACAACAAAAGAGAGAGACGCAACATGAGCTCCGGAGGAAGAGTTTTTTGAAATGTGAAACGTTGACCAATCACAACAGAGCGGGCTAGCTGACCAATCAGAGCAGACTTTGCTTTCTAGAGGGAGGAGCAAGCGCTACAACGTAAAACGTTGCCACTTCATCTGTCACATATGTTGCAAAAACAAACATTGGACTTCACTGACAAACGGCCACATACACATTGAATTGGAAGCAGCCACCAAGCCTTTATATCATTCATTTAGCCGATATTCAGTGCAGAATAGAACGCTGCAAAGTGACAGTAAATTCAGCCTGATCGAGCACGGAATAAAATAAAAGTGTCACGGCAACGCCAGCAGAGAACCATTAGATAAATGCAAAATAAAGCCATAAGTGCCATAATCACCAGTGTGCAATTAAATATGAAATGAAAATGTCAGAGGAATAGACACCAAATGGCCATAACTGCTGTCCCATATCAGCATCGCCAGGCCGGAGCAGTAAAGCTCATGTTTGTTTGCTCCTCTCCCTTTTACTGGTGTGTTTTTACGGTCAGGGCTCAATCATATACAGTATCTTAATGATGATGGTAATTAGACAGCGGGCTGCAGGGATGATTTAGCCACACCAAAACATATTGAAGGAGAGAGATGGACTGGAGGGGCCCGGAGGAGAAGACGGAGGAGAAAATCAGAGAAAACTGGGCGAGGAGGTCGATTGATCCGGGGGTCATAAAGAGCTTGGGGTCAGAATCATGAGCTGCTTCTTGGGTTGGTTAATACAATTAGTCTGGCTTTGCTCTGTGGCTTCATAAGCATATAAACATCCCCCTGTGGCCCTGTATTAATACACCACGCAATATCAATGATGATAAACCGCAGAGCTGTGTGTGTGTGTGTGTGTGTGTGTGTGTGTGTGAACAAGCAGGTGGAGTAATGATTAGATTTCCATTAGTAAAAGGGGTAATAAACACCCAGTGTGTGTGTGTGTTCACATGCATACGGGACTGTCAACGTCTGTGTGTGTGTGTGTGTGTGTGTGTGTGTGTAGTAAGAGGTGAATTAAAAGTGCATTGACTATGTGGCAGCACATGCTATATATTAAGGCCAAGCAAAGCCCGCTTGCCAGCAGCTCAAGCCAGAGGAACTATTCATCTTCTGCAGAATGCCCCCCCTCCTCGATAAAACCACGACCCCCACATCCCACTCCACCTAAGCATAGACCCCTCCCCTCCGTGCACATAATCAAATTAATTAACATTGCTAAGATCCCACGCTCATTAATCTATTCAAAGTGGTCAGCAAAAAAGAAGGCAGCCAGGGAATAAGTTTGGCCATGGCAGTGATCCCTGAAGTCAAACAAAAATGGAGTTCTTGTTTTTTAAAAGTCGGGTTATTTTAGTAGTTTTTGTGATGTTCCGTCTCATATTTGAAGTTTTCACCATCTTTTCTACAAAGACATGGGAATGCAGTCACAAAGCCTGATTCAACTTCACATCAATTACCTTGCAAAGCTTTACTTAAGCTTAAATGTGTTACCGTACTCATGCATGTTTGATGTCTTTTAGTGCAATCGATGCAGATAATTGACAGTTTGCACATGTTCGATTTTATTCAGGTGATATACACAGTTGGGTATAATTGGACTAAAAGGTGCTCAATATGAAATACAGAGCATATCTATTGCCCTCATACGGTTTGAACATGGTCACAACAGAGCCGGCGGCTAGAAGCTAACGGTACTAAAAGCGCAAACAGTGCAAAAACAGAACACAGTGCAGAGCAGAGGCCACAAGCTAGCTAGTTTGGCACACTCACATGCTAACATCACTAAAAGGCACGCATGGCTGGCCCGGCTTTGTAAACAAAGCAAAGAGAAGCCCGTATTCAAAAACTGAGGGATAGCGACGTCATTCTCTGCTCGAATAGACCATAGACTGTAGAGGAGACGCCTAGCGGCTAGCGACCTGAGAGGGCACCCACCTGTCTCTCAAAAAAGCTACGCCCTCAATTACGCCTAACTTTAAGCTTTAAAATTATCTAAATGTTTGACTTATATAAAAAAATCACCCCGTACAGTTGCCACGAACAGGAAAGTTAGTTTTAGAGACCAAAAACTTTTTTGTACCAGGCTGTAACATTTTTATATCTGCTGTTAATGTTGGGCATTTCACCATGGGGGTCCATAGAGATTGACTCCTTCTTGGAGCCAGCCTCAAGTGGCCAGTAGAGGAACTGCAGTTTTTGGCAACTCCACCTTGGCTTCATTTCTCAGTGCTGGAGGTTGCCGCTTGAAGTAGACATTACATCACTATAATGTTATATTGGAAATACAGTATGCTTTGCATTTTATTATTATTATATACTTTATCATTATATATTATGTTTTATGCAACATTAATGGATATCATAGAGAACCTTTAAGATTACTTGTCTTGTTATGTCTTGTGGAAGAGAGCCAAAGTGACACCCCTGAATTACCGCACCATGTCATTTTTACACTTCAGTTTGTGTACACATTAAGTGGTGGTGATGGGTGGATTTTCTTTACTTGTAGAAGGAGCCTGGCTAGCTGTTTCCCCGTGTCTCCAGTCTTTGTACTAAACTAAGCGGTTCCTGGCTGTAGCATTATATTCAACTTACGCACATGACACTGGTTTGATTTTAGATGTTCTCATCTAACTCTCTGCAAGAAACTAAATAATCATATTCTTTTAAAGTTATAGCTGTATGATTTTATTCTTGGTTTATCTCCTGTCAGCTGTGTTTACTGGAGGTAACGACAGGCATTGACACTCAACAATGAGGCCCCCAACCAGCTGTCTATCTCTGCAATACATAAAAAATGACCATGCACAGTTTTTTTTCCCTTCTGCATCAAGTGCAGTTTAGTTGAATGTAGCTTAACAAGTTGAATCAAGCACAGGGAAAACAGTCAACAAATGTAATAAACTATAATATAGTGCACTATAAACAATATAGAGAGATATACAAAATGTAACTACACTGGTTGACTGATGCTGAAATAAGGCTGTCAAAATGGTGCTTGATATAATAAGAATAACGTAATAAAAATCAATAAAATAATAATCTAAATTGAATAATAACTAGTATTATGTAAGGCCATAGAATTAGTATTTGTACACTTTGTCTCCTAAAACTCAATGTGACCACACACATAAACGTGACCCTCAGAAAATGTAATGATTTTATTTCCAGAGTTTAAGAAGCCCTCTGTGTGAGATGGAACAAAGAAATGAATCGTGGCCTCTCTGCCTCGTTGATCCTCTCCAGCTACAGAGTTTATTTTTGAGCATAACTATGTCTCACCTTTTCTTTTTAAATAAATGAATTTATGATACTGCGAGGATGCAGCTGTAACTGCTAATGAATTCACTTAGCAGATTGATTAATTCATGACAGGTAGTTGATACCCAGTTGGCCCTGGGGCTCCCTTGTGGCCCTGATCCCACCTTCCCCTACCTCTTCCTAGACCTGTACCTCCTTCCTATCATTGTGTTGTGACACGACTCTCCCCCTCTCTCTCCTCCACTACCTGTCTTTGCTCCCTCTCGATCCTCTGGGACACCTCATGACACAAAAGGAAAATCAGCTTATTAATTAAAACTTCTGAGAATTAAATGCTATATTTTCAGTCTTTTCCACCTTCCCTGTATGGTTGGTTCTCTCGTTAAACACTCGCACCTTGGCTCTTGGCTGAAAAAATTATATTTGGAATGATCAAGGGAATGAGGCAGAGGAGCGAAGACAAAAGTGAAAAAGAGGAAAATCCGATGGGAGAGAAGGTGAGGAGAGGAAAGAACATGTTGGATGACGGAGCTGAAGAGTTTTTCCAACTGCGCTGAAGAGGAGGCTCAGACGGAGAGGAGAGCGACTGTAATGATCCCTCTCTCCTTTCCTCTAACAAGGGAAGATTTGAGCAGATTTCCCCTCCATGTCTGGAGGAATACATCCCTTTCATCCCCCTTACTTCTCACGTTTATCTCTCCACTCTTCCGAAGAGCACCTCAAATCCCTCCACCCCACCCCCAAAGCCTGCAAGATGGGGGGAACCCTGTTTGTGAAGACTTCAGTAAGCCTCCCACTGCACACACACACACACACACACACACACACACACACACACACACACACACACACACACACACACACACACACACACACACACACACACACACACACACACACACACACACACACACACACATTCACACATACTGTACCTCTATACTTCTGAGGACCTATTTTGACAGAATACATGCCTTATTATTACCTTAAGCTTTACCTAGCCACTAAATATGACCTTAACACATTACGTCTTACCAGACCTCTGCAGCCTGTTATCCATCTCCGCCTGAGGCTAGCAGCTTGAGGCAACATAACCTGCTACCAGCAAAACTCTGACTGAACTATCAGCAGTCAAGTTGTATTGTGGGTAATGTAGGCACCAGATTTTCACAAGAATGCTTGAAATAAAAAAGACAATATCTCTGGCTCTATTCCCTTTCAAACAATGTTTTACAGTGTAATGCTACATCTGCAGAATACTCCTTTAACCATGAAACCAGTCTAAATCCTCAAACAGCCCTTTGATAAAAGTGAGAAGTGGATAAAAAGTTTTCACTGTCCAAAACTGTCCTCACCTTCTGAAAACAACTCTCTCTCCTTAATTGTCTTGGACCCTTTGACAGGTTTATTCATTGTCCCAAGTTCACAAAAAGGTCTCACTTCCTAAAAACATCCTTACTTTTCAAAAACCTCTAAACTTTCCCAAAACGTCCTCACGTTTCTTCTACAAAATTTTCCAAATAACGTCTTCACATTTCTCATACTCAAACAAACACGCACAGACATACTCTTACCCTGACATTATAATTTGTTAAAAGTTAACCCAAAAACTAAATTTGATCCTGCAAACAGCCGAAATGCCTTCACTTTCTAAAATCTCTTGAGAATCGCTTAAACTTCCTTAAAAAGAGAAAGAAGTAAAAGACTGCAATGACCAACACACCTAAATGTGAGTTTGTTAATACACACATGTGGAGCAAGAATTTATTTTGGATCTCTCCATCTTGTGCAAAGAAAATAATCCAGGTATCTGAAGTCTGAAACTCCTGAAAAAACAGGTTGAACAAGCTGCTTATAAAGCTAAAAATCTGGTTGACTGAAAAGTGGACACACACACACACACACACACACACAGACAAAGTCAATATGGCTCATCTGAAGTCTGGTAATATCCTTTTTCTGTTTGTCATTTCCATTAATGTGCTTTGTAAGTGAGTGTATGCAATCAATTTAGTCCAATTTCCAGTGTATCTGACTGCCTGGTCACCACGGAGTGGACTGTGTGTTTCGGTGAAGATGGGTGTAGTTGTGTCGTTGAGATGAAGCTCCCTTTACCAGGGGAAAGCTTTGTGTCTCCCTCTCCCCTCCCATCCTCCCCCCAGCCCCCCGGACAGGCAGTGGAGTCATTTGCTCAGTCTTATGATGTCGTCACGGTGTGTTAGTGGCGAGTGGCGAGGCCCTCACACCAATCCAGCCCTCCCTACGCCCCCCTGCCGCTCGCTGCCTCACCACCGCCTCCGTCCCCCTGGCTCGCTGACCCACCCTCGCGCCTCTTCCCTCCCTCCCCCATCCCTCTTCATCGCTCAGTGGTCAGTGCAGGGGGAAGAGCTGCTGACGCAGGCCGGCAGAGGTAACAAGCTTACCTGCGGATAATCTCCTAAGAGAAATTTCAAGGGAAGAAATAAGAGAGTGAGAAAGGGTGGGAGACTGGGAGACAGAGAGAGAGAGAGAAGGAGAGAGAGAGAGAGAGAGAGAGAGAGAGAGAGAGAGAGAGAGAGACCAATGCACGAAGGATGGATAGAGAGAAACTTAGGGAAGTTTTTAGTCCCTGACTTGCTGTGCCAAGCACTTCCTATTCTCCAAGCCAACTTCCCCTCCGTGGTCAAGCACTTACTGCTCTCACAATGCCCTCAGTGAGGAGAGGGGAGAGGAGCAGAGGGGAGGGGGAGGGGAGGTGGGGAGGAGGGAGAGCAGCGTAACTTTTTCCTTTTTCTTTAAAAACATGCAGAATGTGGACTGACATCTTATCTTTCTTCGGTTAAACTCTTTGTCCGAAGGGAAATAATCAAAATGTATTGTTATTTGGGGCTTTTTAATGCAATAAACATAAACAGTCTGATGTCATAAAATTGTTTGGCTCAGCTCTCGGAAAAGTTTCATTGTGCAAAACACTGGCTGGAACTACTGTAGGCTTCATTATTACAGCATCAAGTTGTTCTGATAAACAGCATTGGAACCCACAGAATGACGTATTATAAGGATGCACACGACATATAACAACATTTAAAAGTATGGCTTATGAAGTCCTAAACAAAGAACTAAATGTGAAAATTTAACTCAATATAAGCCAGACACATATTACAGATACAGATGAACAGTAATATTCTCACACTTCTGTATTGTATTTTGTTAGAAGGTCGACTGCATTAAAAGACCAGTTCACACAAAATGAATGAAAGTTACTGTTGATTAATTAATTTATTTTAAATTGTTTTAAATTATTTGCATGGGGCGAGTAAGTTCCCAGGCCGAAATTTTTGCATTATGTCCTACTTGACCAATTTATTTATATACTATGCAGTCTGTATGTAAAGTTGAGGATTCAGAATAATAATCTGGACATTTGCATTAAGAGTTTTGTCCTCTGAAACTCACTGAGGGCAAAACTGAGCCAAAGCAATGGAAAACCCCTGTAAAAGTCAGAGACTGACCGAAAGTGTGTGTGTGTGTGTGTAGGTGTGTGTAGGTGGTGTTGGTGTGTGTTGGTGTGAGTGTGTGTGTGTGTGTGTGTGTGTGTGTGTGTGTGCGTTTGGGGAAACCGCTGGGTTCTCTCTCTTTTAATCAAGCCCAACTTTAATGAACTGTCTTTGTGCATCACTTTCATTAGCACATTTACTCAATCAATAAGCACTGTGTATTCAAGCAATTCAATGAAAACTATAATGTAATGGTTGGATTGGAAAGGAGCTGTGTGTTTATGTGCTTGTGTGTGTGTGTGTGTGTGTGCGTGTGTTTGCATGTATGTGTGAGTGTGAATGTGCATGGTCCTGTGGGTTTGTTTGTGCATGGGCATTTTTGCATTTTCTGTGTTTATTTGTGTGCATGCACATGTTTGCATATATATTTAAATGCATGTATGTATGTCAATAGGAGTGTGTGTGTCGGTGTGTTTTATCCGTGTGGGGACATAAATCTGATTACACTGTCACATTGTGGGGACTGGCTCTTCCTTATGGGGACAAAATAGGAAAAAAATATGTCCCCACAACTTAAATTATCACATTTCAGGACTTGGTTTAAGGTTATGGGTTAGCATAAATCACCAGGAAAGTAATGTTAGTCTATGTAATGTCCCCAAAAGTCTTGAAAAGACAACTGTGTCTGTATGCGTGTGTGTGTGCGTGTGTGTGTGTGTGTGTGTGTGTGTGTGTGTGTGTGTGTGTGTGTGTGTGTGTGTGTGTGTGTGTGTGTGTGTGTGCGTGAGTGTGCGTGAGTGTGCGTGTGTTCTTGCAGTCCTATACCTTGAAGACTCACCGAGATGGCTCCACAATTAACTTTGTCATTCCTGTTCAGCCTTAACCGTCAATAGCGATATCCGTCACTCAATCTCTATAAAGCCTTATTTCTTTCCCATCATGCAGCAGTGCAGCCCCCAGAATGCACTGATTAGCCCTCTGACCATTTAATTAATTAGGCTCGGCACTTAATTATGACAAACTGCATTACTGCAGCGGCGCACTGGGGCTCAGGCAGGTTATGTTCGGTAACAATTTGATTTGAGTGAAAATGGGGAGCACTGACGGAGAAGGGGGGTTTATTGAGCGGAAAGAGACATATGATGAGATTAACAATAATCAGAGCAGCGGGAATAACCCATGACCAGCCGAGGTGGGGGGAGGGAGGGAGGGGCAGGGAGGCTGAGTGAAGGGCTGAGATGGATCAAATTAGGTTTTTCTCTTCTCATTAGGATCTGGAGAGCAAAGTAATAGTGAGGAGGAGAGTGTGCGTGTGTGTGTTTGTGTGTGTGTGTGTGTGTGTGTGTGTGTGTGTGTGTGTGTGTGTGTGTGTGTGTGTGTGTGTGTGTGTGTGTGTGTGTGTGTGTATGTGTGGTCTGTTGGATGGGGTTTTAATCTGCTCAGTGCGTCTGTATCTTTTTACTGAAGCTGAGATAATCATCTAATCTACATTATTCCTCTTCGCCTCTTTGTCGGCATAACAGATGACAATGATTTATTCAGAGGGGTTTATTCTTCTCAAAGCTCTTATTAGCCGTCCTTTAACGCATAAATGGCCTCTGTACTTTGAGTGGAGGTTCATTAATACCCCGTAGAAGCCACTCTACTCCACTGTGCAGGTGCACTGTTCAACCACTGGTGCAAGGACATGATCCTTAGCTGCACCCAAGAGCACAGCCTTTTGTCTTTGACAATAGAACTTCAAAAGTAACGCTAAAGTTAATCGATTCCCAGTCTCTTCGATGTTGGACAAGAATTTGACGACTGAACTAGCTGTTAGCGGTATCTTTTTGACATTAACATTCAATAAAATGACCTACAAAGATAAAGGTTGATCATCAAAACTATTGACAATTTTCTCTAAAAATTTGCTGCATCAAGATCTACTCACAACAGAAAGTGTCAAAGCAAAATTCATTCATTTATCCTTGTGTAATAACAATTTGTGCTACTTGTGTATAAGCTTGTTGACGGAGGGAACACTTTCAACTTAAGGAACCGCTTGTCAGTCATGATAAACGCTTTTCACAGCAAACATTTTGACTTGAAGCAGGGAGAGCACAGCTGTAAATATGAACATTACAGATGGCTCAGCTTTATTAAGAGTCCCAGTAAGCCATGTCAGTGACTGAGCAGTCACTATCCCAGAGCTCTGGAACTGGCTCACCTAAATGGAATGCAGCCATTATTAATGGTCTATAGCTCTGAGAGCAAACTAGCTAGCTATACAGGAAATTAGGTTCAACACAGTTTATTCAGAAGACATATTTGCACCATCTCCTCAAAACTGTCTTCAGATTATAAATAAACTGAGGAGTATATATAAAAGTGGAGGGTGCAACATCTAATATGCTAGCTTTTCCTCTTTTAGACTCTCTGGCTCTCAGTTTCCTCAAAGGTCAGCACTAGTGGCACATTTCTTTGTGTCAAAGTACCGAAATTAAACTGCATTAAATATAGGTGCTGTTTTTTTTTTGCCCCCCAAAACAAATACTGGCACTCATTTAAATGAACAGCAGCTTTAAGCCTCTTTCAGCTCATTTTTTGGGTTACTAAAGCACACATATGCTGTACCGTTGTGTTTCACAGCTCTCGTCGACCTCCCCCGTATAACAATACAACCGTAAGTAACCATGTAAGCTTCATGGTAAAGGTAGAACGCCGGCATTTTCAACATCCAGCATGTCCTGATTTGAAGAAAATACATTCAAACTACCATCATTTGATGATCTTAGGCTTTTTTCATGTTTAGGCAAATAGGCATTTATAAATACACCAATTATCTTTTTACAATCAATAATCTCCTATTATTTTTTCTCCACAACATCATATACAAATATGAAATCCTCCGCAAAAACCTAGATATTGCACTCTTTCTCCCCTTTGGTGGACTGGCCAGTCTGCATGTCTGAAGCTCAATAATGGAGGACCAGCATGATATAGGATCATAAATATCATACTCCTTTACTCTTATGCGTTTCATATCCTTATTTCCCTGACAAAACGCCCTGTTGTAAAGCTGTTAAAAGCTGTTTGAGGAGGGTATTTAAAGGGATGAACTCTAATTCAGATACACTGTGCACACTCTTACACCAGCCCTCTGTGCTCTATATACCCTGCAGCCACAACACAATATGATAATGCCCATGTGAATGGCAAGGGGAGTGGGTATGGTAAAATGATAAATTATGATAAATAAGTCCATAGCATAGGCATGAAGGAGGGGAAATCACCAGTCTAATGCACCATGGTGGTTGTGTGTGTGTGTGTGTGTGTGTGTGTGTGTGTGTGTGTGTGTGTGTGTGTGTGTGTGTGTGTGTGTGTGTGTGTGTGTGTGTGTGTGTGTGTGTGTGTGTGTGTGTGTGTGTGTGTGTGTCCTGGTGAACCGAGCCTCCCTACATCACAGGCCAGGGCTGTTGACAAAAGGAAACAGATTGGATAGAGAGTGAGGGGTGTGCCTGGAGGGAGGGAGAGATGGACAGAATGAGGGACGCTTTATGGGGGAGGAGGGGGGATGAAAAGGCCGTCTCCCAGACACATATATTAACCCCTGACTCCCCCCGACACCGGGAGTCTGATCCCCTCAGCGCGCTCGGAACAGATTTAGCGTAGCAGGACCTCCTAACAGGGCGGCAATATGAGCTTGATGCTGCCAGAGAGCGATAACATCCCCACAACATTACACCAACATTGACACCACTTCAGCCGCACAGGGAGGGGACTTCACTCGTCCTGTCAGATGACAGTTGACTGACTTTGTTTTGTTTTGTTTGCTGGCCAAAAAAAAACAAAAAACAGGGAAAACCCTGTGTGTCGTGTTGTTACTAAAACCTGCTCAGCGGTCCAAGTGTAAACACCTGCCGAAGAATAGAGATATTAAACACACTCTCTGGGAGTCGCTATGGCAATCAACAACAAATCGATCAATCCCATTGGACACGCTGCTGCTCGAGCTAACGCTTCATGTCCCCATTGACCGGCTCACACAACACACACACACACACACACACACACACACACACACACACACACACAGATCCACACAGCCCACACACACACACACACAGACCCTACAGCCCTCACTGCTTGTCCAGTGTGTGTAAAAGCCACTGAACAACACTTATTAATAAAAACACACAAAGTCTTTCTGACTGTCTCTTTATTTACTGCAAAAGGCAAAACATGTGATTCTATTGCAATACCGAAATACACTCACTGTCGACCAAAAGTGATAAATGGAAACAAATATGCACTTGTACTGTAGCAGCGAACACACACTAACTTTTTTGTTTGCGATATGCACATTTTTTCATTCCTGTGGAATGCACTTTAAGGCTGATTCAATCTCCATTAATTTTAATTGGTTACGTGACTCCAGCATATAAAAGACTGAAAATTTGTTGCCAATTAATCTTCTGTCAATCAATCAATCAACTAATTTCAACTGTAATGCACTTATTGTAAGTCAGTTTGGACAAAATCAATTGCCGTATTAATACAATTTAATGTAATGTACTGTGTATCTATATATAGTAGTGTAGATGTACACATTTGCAGCTCTGAACACCCGAAAGACATCCCAAGTGTCACTCACACACACACACGTTGGCAGCGGTTTGGTACAGTGAGCTGATATGTTTGGTGCGGGTGTAAGTTCCCTCAGGAACAGAGTTCAGACACATAATCCACCCCGCTAATTGGCCCCCGATGCCACTGCAGTGACTCAGGTACGCAGAAATACATACTCACACGACTGTGCACACATAACACACACACAGAGGCTGATGAATGATCACATGCACAAGGACACGCAAGTAGAAACAGGGAACTAAATTAAAGTGAAAATTTAAGCTGCATTTTGAAATAAAGCAGACTGTATGTAAATGAGATCCTTCAATCCTTCTGTTATTATTGGTTCAATATCGCTCCTAGAAAAGACTACTTTTTGGCACTGACTGAATTGGGTCCACCAATTACCAACTGTAAATAAGCTAAAATTGGTATTAAATGTCTGATCCAATTTGTAGTCTTTTGTCAGCTGTTGTTTTTATTGAAAAGCACTTGTGCAGCTGCATGTGTTTTAACCACATATATCAATTGAGAACTTTGGTCCTTTGTTCATTGAAAAAAAAAAGTTGTTTTCTAGCTAAATGTATATATTTCGTCACTTTGATCAGTACCAAAACCCAGGTCATAGCGGCATAAATGTCAAATATTTGAAATGATACTCAACCCTATGTATTGGATAAAGAAAGACATTTATTCAGCCTCTCGTCTTCAGTAATTGAAGAGAATTCTGATATCAGCATGTCTGCAATAATGTCTTTAAATCAAATAAAAAAATGTGAATTTAGAAAATATTTGAATTTAGAAAATATAACAATATTCCACAATTCATCAGACATTTCACATGCTGTATAAACATCCCAATCTTCATTGACATTTTGTGATGTTTAACATTATGATTAGAATACAGAAATCCAAGACTATTTTAGAAATGTTTCCTTAAAATTCAGCATGACATATTTTGTATCTTTGGAAAATCTGAAATCTCCTCTAGGATATAAAATAATATTTAGGTGAGTTTGAACAATGCTCGACTTGACTCCACATAATATTATGCATATTATTTTGAATGTTATTATTATTATTATTGTTGTTGTTGTTGTTAGTTGTAGTAGCAGTTATATATTAATATTAGTATTATTAGTATTATCAACCCCCAATTATTTGTAGCAGCCAGGGTGGCATGAGACTGACTCCTGTTATGTGATTTAATCTGAATATCTCAGGTGTCTGCGTCCATATTATGGGCTCTGCTGTTCTACGTACTGTCACCTCCTCCCCCTTCTCCTCCCAATCGGTCAGCCTGCTGAGGGCAGCAGTTTTAGGACGTCCTGTGAGCGCATGGGTAAACCCTGCTCTATATATATGCAAATCCCATTCATTCCCCTTCCAGAGCTTAATTGACAATCTATGAGCGTTATTGATCGACAAGAGGATGTCTCTATACACAGCTGACTGTGTCGACGTGTGTGTTTTTCTGTTAATTAAGTTAAAGATAAAGGACAGAGACCCTGAGATCATCATAAGAAATTCACCTTTGTGTATGGTGTGTGTGTGTGTGTGTGTGTGTGTGTGTGTGTGTGTGTGTGTGTGTGTGTGTGTGTGTGTGTGTGTGTGTGTGTGTGTGTGTGTGTGTGTGTGTGTGTGTGTGTGTGTGTGTATGTGTGTTTACCTGTCTATGTGTGTGTGTATGTGTTTGAGTGTATGTAGCATACTGGCTTCAGGTGAAGTTACATGATTGATTGGTAATAAGTAGAGTTTCCTGTATGAGGAGCCGACGCCCACTGTAATCTTGTTTGAACTAAAATACCCGGTTGGCTCCTTCAGATCAGACATGTGAAGAAAGTTCCAGAAGAAGAGGAAGAGAAAGAAGAAGGAAAAAAGAGAACTGCTTAAACTTCATTTTTTAGATCCAGTAACTAAAACAAAATGAATGTGTGGATTTTTTTTTAAAGCGGTACTTGTACTTGAGTATTTACATAGTTGAGAAATTATAGAAATTTTAAATACATCATTTATTATACATTTTATCAATTTATCTTATTGTTGAAGTAAGCAGTTTTGCAGATTTACCGTTTATTTCACAATTAATTTGTTTCTGTTCTTTCCTCCCTTTATTCCTTATTTTATTCCTTTCCTTCAGTCCCCCCTTCTTTCCTCATTACATTCCCCTTTCTTCCCTTCCTCATCCTTCCTTCTTGATGTTGTTCCTACTTTCTATATTTCTCGTATCCTCTTTTCTACCGCCTTTCCTTCTTCATTTCCTATTCTACTCTCCTTTCATCTGTCCTCCTCTCTTTTTTATATTGTTCACTCTTAATCCTTACTTCCTTATGTCCTTATATCTTGTCCTTCCTCAGTATTTTTTATTTTCTTTCCTTATTCCGTTCCCTTTTTCCTTTCCTCTGTCCTTTCATTTTTATGTTGTTCCTCCTTTCTTCCCATTTCCATGCTTTCTTCCCTCTTTCCTCTTGTCCCTCCTTGTTCAGCTTATCTTCAGGCATTCAAATCTCCAAAAAACGGCATGCTTATTTTAACTTAAATTAAAAATTGAATATAGGACTTTTGCATGCAGCTGATTTATTTTTACATTGCTTTGTTGCTGCTTTCAGTGAACTATAATATAACTATGTATGGTTTAACAATCAGCAGCTGCTGTAATCTAAACTGTGTGTAACTTGCTTATTATTATCCTCTTTCCTTTGTTTCAGCCTGTCTGCTGTATGTCTGTACAGAAACAGGCAGCCCACATATGTTAGGAGTGTGCTGTGTGAGTGTGTTTGCACATCTGTGCATTTAGCACTCATCTTGAAAACTTGCCTCCTCAGCAAGAGCAGAGTCATGTAGAACTAGAAACGTATATACATGCACACAAACAAAAGTGAGTGTGTGTGTGTGTGTGTGTGTTCCCATGTGTGTGATCACTTGAAGAAGAGCGGGCGATAGGTATTTGCCGGCTGACCAGTGTCTCGCTGACAGATTGAGATTGGGACGCTTTCGGCACACGGAGGATTTATGGCCGCTTTGACGCCGCTTTCCTCCTAAATTACAGCCGGGGCCGGGAACAATGAGATGGCCTGGGAATCAGGTCCGATGCTCTGAACCTCCCCTGGGGTTAACAGTCCCTGACTCAACCCTCTGCTCTTCATTGTACACCCCCAACCAGCAGCTCATCCTCTTTTCTAGCTCAGAGAGAAGGGAGGATGAGAAAACAATCCAGTTCAAGAAAATAGCTTTTTTCTTCTTTCAAATACCTAATTTATTCTCCTCGCATAGAGATATAAATCAGTTTGTTTATATTTATAAAGACAGACGACAATTTCCTTTTTCTCTGTGATTCTACCTATGACCAACAGAATTATACGTTTCCAAGATTACTATCATAATTTCTCCAGATTTCCATCCCGCTGCTGCCCTCACTCTCTAGAGGTCTGTTGATGTTCTTCCCCCTGCAGGGCTAGAGATGGGCCACCTACATCGATTTCACACCCAAAGAACAGATAAGGAGGAGAAAATCAGCTGGTCCAGTGTCATATGCGATTGTTCAGTGTGTGTGTGCAAAATGAAATCTCTGTGAACCAAAACTGCACTGAGGTAGAGGAGGATTTAGTAGCCTGATGAAAGGTATGAAAAAGAGTGCATTTAAATTATGCACTCTTATGTAAATGGTTTGCATATGGAGTACAGACATGCGGTAATTCATTGTTCAAAGGTTAAACTGTTATGGTCAATTATATGATTTCATTTGCTTAAGTGGTATTAACATATATATCTAGTTATATGTGTCTCTACAAGAGTAGACAGAGTGTATTTCTGGTTACTTATTTGATAACGAATCAAGATTAATTCAGCTTATGTTGAAGAAAAAGTCACGTAAGCAGGCGGCAGAGGTCTTTCACAGGTCCATATCATTGCAGGATAATAATGTGCATTTTGTGAGTTGCTGCATTTATATAACTCAGATTTAATCGAAAGCACTTTACAATTACTCCTCATTCACTCATTAACAAACACAGCGAGCAAGCTAGCATGCAACGTGCTTTCCTGGCCATTGGCAGCAATTTATAAAGTTTGATTGAGAGTTATTTTCAATGACATTTTGCTGTGCATTTTATTATTTTAACAAAACGTGAACATATTTTTTATTTTCTATTTCAATCTCACCTCCCAACATCAACCAATCAGCTTGTTGTTGGGATTTGGGGCATGTATACATCAGCTCCTAATTGCGAGTTTACGATAACACCGTACTCCCCAAAGATCCACAGACATGTTTACGTCTGTCTTTGCAGAGGTATATTTGCGTGTTTTCTCTCTATTTGGGTCTTTTTGAGTCTGTACTCAAAGAGGGCAGAAACAGCTGGACAGCAGTAATGAGAGAAAGTTGATAAAATCTGGACGAAGAAAGGCTAAAAGAAGAGAAAAAATTCAAAAAAGTCCAAATCTGCACTGAAAATATTGAGGGAGAGAGACATAGGGTAGGACAGAGGTCAATAGTGGAATCCTGAGTGGAGGAAGGGGCTCTGGTTTGTGTGTGTGTGTGTGTGTGTGTGTGTGTGTGTGTGTGTGTGTGTGTGTGTGTGTGTGTGTGTGTGTGTGTGTGTGTGTGTGTGTGTGTGTGTGTGTGTGTGTGTGTATGTTTGGGGGGACCAGGTTGTTTATGGCGATCTTGTCACGTTTCGTCTCTCTGGGACAATCAGGAGATTAAGTGTTGAGGAGTGGCTGGGGAGCGGCTGCAGTCACATGCCATTACTCACTCCCTGCATCACAATTAGTGCAAATGGCGCATTACAGGGAAATTATCATCAATATGATATTAAGAGACGCCGGCTAAACCAATCAGGAGAAAAGTGCCTATCCGCTGGTAACCAAAGATGACTCTGAGGCGGCGGCACGCGGAGGGTGACACTGACATGGCCTCTGAGCCCCGAGACGGAGATCAAAAACGAAAACAAACTACACAAAACTCAGAGGAAACATACCTCTGACAATGCCGTATGAACTTCTATCAGAAGAAGCTAGAATGTTTTTTCAATCTGCATCTTGATTTGCATCAGAATACACCAACCCGTTCTAACTTGCTACTCATCAAATATCAATGGCTGGTCAGTGCCACTTAGCATCGGCACAAGGAGGCCACCTTTAGCGGCTGTATAAAACACAACTAACTCTAACATAAACCTGTTTGCGACATTAGCAGACGGTAAGAGCATGTGAGGCAGTATAAACTACAAAAGTCTGCTTACGGTGACCACACAGGTATCTTGTCCAAAAGACTAACTATGTTCTCCTCAAAGCCACAGGACTCCATTGCCAAAAAAAATATAGATAGGTTTAATTTTCAGTTCATTTCTCCATCTGAAAATATTCTGGAATTGCGTAGACCTAAACTGATATTGATTCCCTTTAATATCAAAGAGTACACACCTTTACAAATTTGGCATCCAATTATAGGAAGATGTTATAAACCAAAACCAAAATAATAAACTGGCATGGCTCACATATTTTCAATGCAAAATTTAGTTTGGTTGACATTTTTGTTATTGTTTTTATGGACATGAAAATCTTGTAAGTTTATTTTCGGTATAGCGTATCAGGTGTAATAAATCATATTTTAGTGTCTCCATCCTGATAAAGCTCATTCAAAACCATTTATATGAAGACTTTTCTAACTAACTTTTCTACTTGCTCTCTCTACATTTGCTAGTAAATATATTTTGGTTCCTCTGTGGGTTCAAAAGGTGTCGAGAGTCTGTGTGTTTATCAGTAACAAATCAATCAGACTGTGTTACATGGCTCTCATTAACAGCAGCCTGGGGCAGTTTTCCCAGTAAGACTTGTGTCGAGGTGCTTTCCGTGACATTTCCCTTTAGTTCAGGACATCATCTCACACTTTCTAATGAAATAGTGCTGCCACCAGGGATTAACGTTGTCAACGTTACCTCTTTGCGTTTCCTTTTTTTATAGTCTTGAAAATAACAGTGGCAAAGACAGTGAAAACCTAACTCTTGGGAAAACATCTGCCCTTATCGTCAGTCCTAGTTGTTACTAGTGATAACTTTCAGGTTCATTTATATGACGAGATGTGCGTTAACTCAACACACGTCAGTCGGGGTAAAAATAAAACCTGTGACCAGGCTGGGCCCAGCGTCCCATGGATGACTAATGATGGAATTTATAAGAGACCAATATGGAGACACAAAGATGGTGCAAATTAAACACGAGTGCAGGATGTCTCACTGCTTCCTGAAAAGACAGTAGAGAATAAAATGCTTGCTTTGCTTTTTTAAGTGAATCACCTTTGTTCACCTCACAGAATAAGAGAGACGACTGCAAATCCTACAGTTCTAATATCAGCTGTAATTCTCCACTCCTGTGCTCATTCCCCTCACTTCTCCTCCCTCCACTCCGTCCCTCTCTCCTTCATTACTTCTCCATATGTAGATAGCCGCACATTATTATTTCCCTGCCTTATTTTGCTGACACAACACCAGCCAAATGAAGTGAGATATACGGCCGGGCTTATTGGTTGAGATGGCCAATCCCCCTCTGGCCAAAACCATTAACAAAATGGACCACACTTTGTCTCCTGGTGGTTTTCAAATTGTCGTGTGTTGAGGAGGAAGAGGATTTGGCTTTTTTCAAAGCTTAATTACATGTAGGAAATAACAAACAACAAATCAACTCAACTTTCAGCTGTCTGGAGATTTCTGCAAAGGTAGTGTGTTAAAATAAATGCAACTGGAAACTGAAACCTGGATTCCAGGTGTCACACAATGTGCAGCTGTAACTGTATTTTCGATTATAACTAATAGAACTGGTGAATCTTTAAAGTTTTTGTATATCTGGGTCTGAATGACAAAAAAAGAAAGAAAAAGCAATTTTCATGATTGTACCTACTGATGGGACTGCATTATAATTGTTTAGCCTTTATTTTTATATTTTTTCATGTCAAGTTTGGTTCCATTTTTATTGTTTGTTTGTCTGATAGTTAGCATGATACATGTACATTCAGATGAAAGTTTTTCAATGTTAGGATTATGAAATATATTTTGCCCTAATAGCCCAACAAGATTGCTGGGCTATTATGGCAATAAGTGAAAACCTTTTATTCAAGGGACAGATTTGCACCATCAACTCCGGCTTTAGGCTACTTCTTACTGCAGATCATACTCTGTTGTAGAGCACTTTACACTCTTGTAGTGTTTGACTATATTAGTATATAATAACTGGAAGGCTTGACTCAGCCTCCTCTGTTCACTTATAGGTCAGCACTGTGAAAGTGTTTTTGTTGGTCAGAATCATGTCAAGGTTTACCAAAGTAAAACAAGTGTTAAAATGTGTAATTACTTGAATTGCATTGCTTAAAATTGCAAGATCAGAGATTGGGAGCATTTCAGTTGTCTCTCCACAGCCCTCTACATGGCTACTTTGAGCCGATGGCTCAGAGCTAACGGTGCTAACAGCGCTAACAGTGCAAACAACTGACTGATGATGGATGCTACGCTTCCACGTCCACTTCCGCTGTGGATTAAAACGGCGTTACCAGCTGTAACCGCCGTATCAGAACAGTGCAGAGCTGAGCTAACCAGTGGGGCAAGCAAATATGCACAAATATGCACTAAAAGCACGCACCGCAATGCGGCTATGTCAACAAAGCAATAAGAAGCTGGGATAAGAATACACACAGTGAGTAAAGTGACTTCATTCTCTGCTTAGGCAGCAAATAGTTGTTTGCTGCTTTATTTATCTTCAGTATGTTTATCTTCAGTATGTTAAACAGAGCTCCTTTAACTGCTTTATTTATCTTCAGTATGTTTATCTTCAGTATGTTAAATAGAGCTCCTTTAACACTATTAATTCACTTTAATATAATTGCACCTTTATGCAAAAAGAAAATACCAATTTCATCCCACACTTTTTTCCATACTTTGCTGTCAAGGCTCATGAACACATTTTACAATTTCTGCCAAAAACCTGTGATCCTGTCAAATGTGATGACAATTCAGCTATGGATAGCGATGCAGCAACATGACTCGCTTGAAAGTTTGTACAGTTCATCCTCATGCAAAACCCTAAAATTCCCGTGCAGAATTTAGGTATTGAGCAAAAATCACAGCCAGTGAATATTATTGTCTATCATTGTGTGTATTTTGATTTTTTACTTTTTATTACAAAAAACCCCCATTTTATATTATTAAAATGACACATTCAGAGGAGTGTGCAGCCTTGGTGGAGGTATTTGCTCTCTGAGGGCTTTCTATTTCGGAATTAGAGTTTACTACGGGTGTGTGTGTGCAGGCAGGTACAGTACAAACAGTGTGGGCATGTGTGTGGGAGAGAGAGAGAGAGGGAGGACGAGAGACAGCCAGCGTGGGTCTAGGTGTGCTGTGGCTGGCCCGGCTCATTTCACAGCTGTATAGGGATTAGGTGGTGGAGTGCGGTGGGGTAAGCTGTCTCTTTTATCTCATTCAAACATGTTGCTAATTCAGCAGAGAGCGGCTGCCACAGGAGCCTGTGCCGCTAAGCGCTGTATCATTCTCCCTGCCGTGAATAAACTGCTAGTCCTAATCCCCAATCAGCCGCCGTGACACGGATTATCACCCGCAACAAGCACAGCGACCCAGCACAGACCCAGCAAGAAGGAGAGGAAGGTAGAAGGTAGAGGAGGGAAGAGGAGAGGGGATAAGAGGAGAAGGAGAAGGAAAGGAGATGAGGGTTACGAAAGCAGAGTGGAAGAGAGGGAGAGAAGGAAAAGATGGGAAGAAGAAGAGGAGAGCAGACTGAGGGTGAGAAGGGACTAGCAAATGTGAGGATTAAAGGAGGGAGGAGAGGAAGAAGATGAATGAAAAAGAGAAGAGGATGAAAAGTCATAGAGGAGAGGATACAAGAGAAGAGGTGAGCAGATTGAGTAGATTGGAGGGAGAAGTTGAGGAGGGAAAAGAGTAGACTGGAAAGGGTAAATATAAGAAATAAGGATATAAATTATATAATAAGTAAGGAAATAAGGAACAAGAGAATATGAAATGATGAAAAACCAAAGTATAGAGGAGAAAAGGAGAGAAGACATGATGATGGGTGAAGGAGAGGATAAAACGGGCAGGACAAGGGAGGAAAGGATGAAAAAAAGAAAGCAGAAAAGAGGGTGGAGAGAAGATGAGGAGAGGAAACAGGCATAAACCTGGAGGAGACAACATAAAGGAGAGAAAATGAGAAGTGAGGAAGATGGTCAGGAGAGAATAACAAAAGTACACGAGTGGTAAAAAGTAGTAGTATGAAGGAAAAAAAAAAGAAGATGAAGAGAGGAGATTAACAAATAGGAATAAGGAAAGGAGACCGAACTAAAGAGACGAGAGGATGGAAAGAAGGCGAGGAGAGGGCAAGGAGAAGAGGAAGAACAGGCGAGAGGAAGAGAGGAGAGGAGAGACAACAAACAAATGAAGAGAGTAAGAGGGTATGAGAAGAGATGAGGGGAGGAAGAAAAGAGGAGAAAGAAGTGGGGAGAAGAAACGAGATGAAGGAGAGGAGAAAAAGTGGAGGACTAACAATCAACCAAAAAATGTCCTGAACTTTGGTCAAAGACGAGTCACCTTCATGATTCATCACCATGGTTTCAGTTTGTGTGTTTTAGTCGTCTCTGTTGTCTTCGCAGCTTTGTGTGTGTGTGTGTGTGTGTGTGTGTGTGTGTGTGTGTGTGTGTGTGTGTGTGTGTGTGTGTGTGTGTGTGTGTGTGTGTGTGTGTGTGTGTGTGTGTGTGTGTGTGTGTTTAGCTGCAGATTGAATCCTGCCCACGGGGCTACAGTACGTGCTCGTGGGACACGGAGGTTCAAACAAGACCCCAGAGAGAACAACAGGCCCGTTTTACACCTGCTAACAGCGCTCCCTCCAACACACAGCTTCTCTCTCCCTCCGTGTGTGTTTACTCCTGAGCTAATTGAGATCTAATTGCTGTAACACGGTGTAAAGCCAAAGCCCAAGCCGTCACCGGGGAAATATCGCTAACAGCCAGCTCCTCCCGCAGGGGATTGTGGGTAGCAGAGATGTCAGAGCTGCTTAGGCTCAAAACAGAGCCTATGAAAACAAACTTTCCCCCTTTTGCAGATTCAATAAAGGACCACAGATAAAAGACACATGACCAAGTTAAACTTCCCTGAAAATATAAAACTGCTTTCAACAAATCTGCTTCGTCTTCATCAACTTAATGCCCTGTGAAATCCATCCATCTCCTCGCATAGTTGACCACAAACTATTTTTTTCCAACCACTTTACGACGGTGTCATCTTGATGAGTGGTGATGTCTCAATAAAGCCAAGCAGCAGATTTCAATCAGGTATTGAAATAAGCCGAGCTAAGTGCTTCTATTTGCCTCAGAGGCGGATGTAGCCTCTGAATAGAGACGATCATCAATGGCATGAAAAAGAGATGAGGTATTGATATAGTTATGAAACCAATGTTTGAAAACATGCCACATCATCAGCCCAGCAAGATGAGATATTAAATATACATCTTCCTTTCACAGTGATTATAGAATTACAACTCGGAGAGAGATACGATGCAACTAAAACCCTTTAATGATCCCCAGGATGTTTTTTCTTTCTTTTTTTTATGTACAGTAGTCTGCTATAGAGTTGAGGGTGAAGGACAACACCATTGGTTTTGAATGTTTCCAAACCATGCAGTGTATAATTTCTCTCACAGCAGGCGATCATGGTGCTGCTACTGATGCAGACAGACATAGATGCGAAGATGGCTCTGGATAAATGCTTAAGTTCAAGATTTAAGATGATGTTTTTCTGCTTTCATTTTTCAAAAATCTATTTTCTGCATTTTTACCATAAATAGCTATATCAACCGGAAAGGGGTAATAATAATAAATAAACAAAGATTTGCTTT
Source organism: Anoplopoma fimbria (assembly GCF_027596085.1). Taxonomy (NCBI): domain Eukaryota; kingdom Metazoa; phylum Chordata; class Actinopteri; order Perciformes; family Anoplopomatidae; genus Anoplopoma; species Anoplopoma fimbria. Next base: position 6,578,568 of record NC_072456.1, read on the forward strand.
CAATCCCCTGTTTCTCTCACTCTCTGTCCAATGAGTAGTTTTTATGTGCAGAAATACTAAAACCAGATTTATTGTGTTTATTGTGTAATTGCATTAAACTCTTTAATTTAGGAATATGGGAGCTAAAACCAAAACATTGAGGGTCTTAAAACGAGATTTGTCACAATACCCTATTCAACATTAGTAAATATGATTAAGATCCACCTTGGGGCCATTATCATGTAAGTTAATAATGCTTTAGTGTAGTTGAAGCACAGTAAACATGGAGATTCTGGTGCATTTTCCCCGTAGGCTCATCCAGCCTTCAATTCTACTGTGATTTATTTGTGTTTTATTTTGTGTTATCTGTTGTTTCACTATGCAAGCGTAGCGAACCACTAAGCAAGTAGCATAAACCTTTGCGTTTGACAAAAACATGGTTCAACTGTCATGATGTGACCTCAGTAGCTGAGCCATTGCCATGTCAACTGAGAAAACATGACAAACCATCAGCATCAGCTGTGGAAAACAGTGAGATGCAGTTGAAAGCTCTGGATAAAGCTAGTGAGTGGACTGAATTCTTGGAACTACAGGGATTCTTTTTTTTATTTTGCACAAAGTATACATGATTGGTATGAATACTTGTGGTTAAGGGGATAAAGCTGTCAGATCGTTGGTATGGTCATGTAGCTTTGGTTCTTAAACGTTTAGCTAGGTATGGAAAGTGAAATTAATGCTTATGCATATTAAAGATTACAATATTGATGCTTCACTATCCTAACAAGCATGTATCACCTGCCCCTCCCTCCCCACTGCCTCATGATTGATCTATAAAACCAACCAGTTACCACTGTCAAAGCAGATAAATCAACCAATCACATGCATGGATGTGTTTAATCACACATTAGTCTAATGCATATCTCCCGCTGTTTGGGGAGCTGCTTTTACTGCTCACGCACACGCACACACACACACACACACACACACACACACACACACACACACACACACACACACACACACACACACACACACACACACACACACAGACACACACACACACAGAAACAACAGCCCAGCAGAGCAATCTTCCGCCCCATCAGTGCATTAACTTTCTAATTTGCTGTGTTCTTGAAGTGGAGGAGATGGTGAATGAGAGTTCTGAGGAGGGGGCTGAGAGGCCCCCTGCAGCCAGGACACACATTCAGACAGTCTGAGTGTCACTGTGATACACACACCGTCTGCACAGTGGGTGTCACCGTAATGAGATTATGTTGTGTGTGTTTGCATGCATTTACCTACCTTGACAACAGCCTGCTTTGTGCGTTTCAGTTGCGTCGATAAGCACAGGTAGGTCTACTGTAGCCTACGCATCATGATAATCCATCTCCTCCACTAAGAAAACAAATTGAAAAGTACTGTTACATTCATTTTCAAAGAAAGGATGTATGTACAGTAATGTTCACATTTGTACAATGGGCTACTTACTTACCTTTGGAGTAGGACTTGAAGCTCATCTTTACACTGAGGGACTGCAGTCTTATTCTGTCAAACATAGCCTTCATATTTCGCCTCAGGTTGTATGAAATTAAAAATTAAATGGAAGAGAAAAAAAGTTATAAATTCATCGTCCTTTTCATGAATTAATTAGTTAAATTAATAATAAAAGAAGAATCACAACAAAATGCTGTTTCTATGTACTGAGTAGCGTTTTAGCAAACTTTTACAATTTTTACAAGTTTTACTGTATGTAATTTCTGCTCTCATGAACCAAATTTTCAGGAGTAGACCAAACCAGATAAAAATAAGAGAGAAATACAATATACTGGAGAAACATTCATAAGAATGACACAAACATGCTCCAGATGAATTATGATGTTTCTCTGTGTCAGCTGTAGATAGGCAGTGGCTTGCTCACGCATTAACCATGACAACTTTTAAAGGCTAGTGTTTTTCAACCTGTTGTGTACTTCTTCTCCCTCCGAGAGTCCAAAAAACAAATAATGCAGCTTTTATTTAAAGCTGTTAAGGTCATTAAATAGATTTGACTCTCCCTCATACACATCTGTAGCTCAGACTGAACAATTTTTCACAGTTTCATAACAACAACATAGACACTAAAAGATTGAAAAATGTTGAAAAATCCTCATGGCAAGCAAAGTCTTCCAGTAATGCATTCCCTTAAAGCTTGTTCGTCAGATAGACAATGTCCCTGTTTTCTCTCAAGTAATGCATAACAAAAAGTGCATTTGTTTGTTTTGTGATCGATCCAGGAATTTTCTCATAACTGATCTTCAGAGATCAAGATTCAAACACAGAACCTGTGTGGTGTGATGTGATGAGATATAGTACGGATGGATGGGTGTGTGTGCTCTGCATGCTGGTTAAAACATCACCAGGAGTGCCAGGGCAGGGACAACAGCAGATGAGAGAGGCTGAGCACCAAAGCAGCCATGACAATCCTCTCTACATCCTCCTCCTTCTGCAACCAGATCCCTATGAAATGGAATCATCTTTTCTTTCTCCACCTCTTTATCTCATCCCATCCTCCTTAACAAACCCCTTCTCATCCCCTGGTCAGTCCCTTGTTCCCAAAGTCCCCTCTTATTGCCCAGCTGTAGAGTTCACTTTACTTCAGTTTTTTTCTCTGTAGTCTCTCTGAGGCTCCAGGTGCTTCTTCGTCGGATGCTCTCGTTTTCATAAAGCGAGGACGTTGCGCAGAAAGAGAGAGTTAAACAGGTAAGTCACGGGGAGAAGGGAGCGAGAGCGGGAGAAAGATGGAGAGACAAAGGAAGAGAAGAAGAGAGAGGGAGCAGAAAGTTAGTGGTCAGCACCAGCGCGGGCATCATAAATCAGATTTCCCACAATTCCCTGCGGAGGGGCCCTCCGCTCGGCCTTGTGTGGACACGCTCAGCGGGGCGCGGAGCATCGATTGGCGTCGCCATGCCGATGCTGACTGTGCCGGGTTCGGAGGGCGAGAGGGGCGAAGGGGTGAGGTGTGTGTGTGTGTGTGTGTGTGTGTGTGTGGGGGGGGGTCGTGAAGAAATCTGCCTCAGCATCAAACTAAAACAGCAAACCAAACCCGGGAAAACGTAGGTGTGTGTGTGTGTGTGTTTGCGCAGGAGAATGTGCAGACTCGCGGGTAATTTCCTCCCCATCAGCACACCCTCACTCACTTCAACACTTGCCCCCTTCTTCTTCCCCGCTCATCACAATCTTCTGCCCACTCACTCCGGGGCAAACAGGGGGAACAAGACCTTCTTGCTGCCGCAAGGTTTGTGTTGAGAGGCCGAGATCCAGCTCACACAGCCGGAGGGCATCTGTCGACTTCAGCACTGAACCCTTGAGGCAAAACACACAAACCAACATGTCAACTTTATCTGTCAGTGTGTGTGAATAGACCTAATGTGTTATTTAACGCAACTCAAGTGAGAGGTTGTGATGTTACACTGTTATAAATGCCTCCTTTTGTTTGTTTAATTATAGAAACGATAAAATTATTCAATTAAAATGTCCCTCCAATGAAAAACTAACAAGGTTTAAACATTATTCTAAGTTACCAGAACATTGTTCCTGGAAAATGCAAGTTGTTTTTCAAACATGGACAAATTTAGATGGAAGTAAAAAATGTATACTGCTATATTGTTAAAGAGAACAAATGGATGCATTTTTGTGGTTTGGATGAAGTGACACTATAATTCACCAACTGTATGTACAACTGATCACCTGTGCAGGTGAGCTTGCGCATCTTCTCCTTTCTGATCTTCTAACTTCTCCACCTCAGTTTTTTGTGACCAATTCAAACTTTTGATAATTTTTTCCTTGCATTCCTACTTTTTTTTAAATTGTGCATTAAATATGTATATGTAAACACAAGTACTCTCTTTCTGCTGGCAAAAACACACTGTGAAGGAGCTGCATGGCCCTTCCCCACCACTACTACCACTTCTCCTATCTTTCCATCCCTCCCTCACACTCCTTCCCTCTCTCTTTCTCTCACTCTCTTTCATAAATTTCATTAACAGAGAAATCCCATTAGCTCCCTCTCTGGCCCTGCCTCGCAGGGTTAACAACTTTGCTTAGCCATGTAAATTCAGAGCTTAGTCAGGCCGATTTTCCACACAGCCACCGTCGGATGCACGCTGTCCCCGCCACATTTAATGCTATCTTTAGATATGTTCATGTGTGTACGAAATGCATTTGTATGTGTGTGTGCACGCTGGGCTCAGGATGTGAGGTCCGTGTAAACCTCTTCCAGCAGATAAACTGGATACTGTGTGTGTGTATATCTCCATATATATATATATATACAGTGGGTACGGAAAGTATTCAGACCCCTTTAAATTTTTCACCCTTTGTTTCATTGCAGCCATTTGCTAAAATCGAGTTCTTTTTTTTTCTCGCATTAATGTACACTCAGCAACCCATCTTGACAGAAAAAAAACAGAAATGTAGAAATTTTTGCAAATTTATTAAAAAAGAAAAACTGAAATATCACATGGTCATAAGTATTCAGACCCTTTGCTCAGTATTGAGTAGAAGCACCCTTTTGAGCTAGTACAGCCATGAGTCTTCTTGGGAATGATGCAACAAGTTTCTCACACCTGGATTTGGGGATCCTTTGCCATTCTTCCTTGCAGATCCTCTCCAGTTCTGTCAGGTTGGATGGTGAACGTTGGTGGACAGCCATTTTCAGGTCTCTCCAGAGATGCTCAATTGGGTTTAGGTCAGGGCTCTGGCTGGGCCAGTCAAGAATGGTCACAGACTTGTTCCGAAGCCACTCCTTTGTTATTTTAGCTGTGTGCTTCGGGTCATTGTCTTGTTGGAAGGTGAACCTTCGGCCCAGTCTGAGGTCCTGAGCACTCTGGAGGAGGTTTTCTTCCAGGATATCTCTGTACTTGGCCGCATTCATCTTTCCTTCAATTGCAACCAGTCGTCCTGTCCCTGCAGCTGAAAAACACCCCCATAGCATGATGCTGCCACCACCATGTTTCACTGTTGGGATTGTATTGGGCAGGTGATGAGCAGTGCCTGGTTTTCTCCACACATACCGCTTAGAATTAACGCCAAAAGTTCAATCTTGGTCTCATCAGACCAGAGAATCTTATTTCTCATAGTTTGGGAGTCCTCCATGTGTTTTTTGGCAAACTCTATGCGGGCTTTCATATGTCTTGCACTGAGGAGAGGCTTCCGTCGGGCCACTCTGCCATAAAGCCCCGACTGGTGGAGGGCTGCAGTGATAGTTGACTTTGTGGAACTTTCTCCCATCTCCCTACTGCATCTCTGGAGCTCAGCCACAGTGATCTTTGGGTTCTTCTTTACCTCTCTCACCAAGGCTCTTCTCCCACGATTGCTCAGTTTGGCTGGACGGCCAGGTCTAGGAAGAGTTCTGGTCATCCCATACTTCTTCCATTTAAGGATTATGGAGGCCACTGTGCTCTTAGGAACCTTGAGTGCTGCAGAAATTCTTTTGTAACCTTGGCCAGATCTGTGCCTTGCCACAATTCTGTCTCTGAGCTCCTTGGGCAGTTCCTTCGACCTCATGATTCTCATTTGTTCTGACATGCACTGTGAGCTGTAAGGTCTTATATAGACAGGTGTGTGCCTTTCCTAATCAAGTCCAATCAGTTTAATTAAACACAGCTGGACTCCAATGAAGGAGTAGAACCATCTCAAGTAGGATCAGAAGAAATGGACAGCATGTGAGTTAAATATGAGTGTCACAGCAAAGGGTCTGAATACTTATGACCATGTGATATTTCAGTTTTTCTTTTTTAATAAATTTGCAAAAATTTCTACATTTCTGTTTTTTTCTGTCAAGATGGGTTGCTGAGTGTACATTAATGCGAAAAAGTGTGCAAATGGCTGCAATGAAACAAAGAGTGAAAAATTTAAAGGGGTCTGAATACTTTCCGTACCCACTGTACTATATATATATATATATATATATATATATATATATATATACATACTGTACATATTCTCAGGGTCTGGTGTATGAAGTGGAGGTGGACAGACACTTATCTCCCGTGGGCAGGACGGGTGAGTCTTACCGCTGGCCTCCCATGGCCCTCCTCCTCCCCAGTCTCCCTCGGACCTCCTCCTTCCCTCTCTTAGGCTTTAACACACAAACCGAAGAAGATTTACTCCACATTGGCACAGCCGTCGGCTTGTTGGCTCCCAAACAAGTGAAGCCGCTTAAAGCCATATTTCACTCCAGGGGAACATTTTTATTGTCTCTGTTATTACACAGGTATGTCCAGGAATTGACTGCTGCCGTGTTCAAGCCAGTTTTTTTCGGGCTCACTTGTAACTCTGGATATTTTGGGCTTAAATTTAAAAAAAAAAACTACTTCTAGGTTTTTAAAGATTTCTCCAGGGGGTGCAGGTGTAAAGGTTGGAAAAAAACTGCTGAAAATGTGATGATTAAGAGAATGAAAGTAAAACCCTCTTCCCCTCACTGGCAACCACCCCTTGAGTTTCCCCTTAACTGGGTATTTTCAGCCTTAATCGCAGTCCAAACAACAAGGTATTTGGGTCACAGGGCAAACTGTGAGAATGTAGTGCAGAACAGGTAAGCAACTTTTGACAAACCAATCCCAATTCCAGGTCGGCTTACTTACTTATTCTGGAGCTTTTAACTGTATCACACTGTCTTTGTCAGCAGATGTTGTGTACTATGTTGGAACTGCAGATGCTCAAACGGTTTTATGTTCTTATCTTAAGCTATCTCCCAACAAGTACAGGTATGAAAATCTGCACACAAAGAAAGGTGGAGTATTTTTTTTCATAAGTTCATTTCCGATGCACTAAATTAAGTAATTGATCTGGTGAAACCGTTTATTTGATTATAATGGACGATTTGGACCGACACTATTTTAGCAATAATTCTTTAATATATATCTCCCCTCGTACATGGCCACATGTTCCTAATACTTTTACCAAAATATGTTTATACAAAATTATACAGCTTCAGTTCATAATTAATTGGTAAAAACCCAACTAACAACCATTTGACGTTTAACTACATATTCTTGAATGGGTTGAAAGCAAGTGTGAACTAGGCAAAGGGTTACCAAGTGTTTAGACAGTTTAGGAATTAAACTTTAGTTAGTTATACACTTAAGAGTGAATCATTTAAAATTAAAACAATCTTCAGAAGCAAAGATGCAGACATGAAAAGGAAACTTACATATTTTAACGGCAGCTAAATAAATTGACGTTAACTAAATAAAAAACATTATTTTAAATTAACTTTATATAAGCTGTTCAACTAAGCTCACTTCTCTGTTCTCTCTCTCTGCAAAAATTGTTGGGAATATTCTACAGCAACACTGGTCATCAAGGTTTCAAGCTGGTGCATTAGGCTAAAAGATCTGTGGCTCCAGGGGGGGAGGATTTGACCCGTGAACAAGGAAACATGTCAATAACGTTTGAGGGTCAGAGGTCAAGTGGCATAAACCTGTACGCTCCATTATGAAACACATTTCTGAGATCTACAGCAGCGCTCTGAACCACTTCCTGCCTGGAGCGCCCTGAGCGAGTGGGGACGATGCCTTCGGGCGGTCAGCTGTGACTCCTAGCTGACCGGGTTCACTGCTCACTCTCAGGTGCTTTTTAACTCTATTTTTGGAGCAGGCTGCTCAATGGTTTCCTGATTGATTGTGATCCTGATCAATGGCTGGCAGTGGCTGGACTCCTGTCCCAATACTGGATCTATAGCGTCTCCCTCCCCGCAGCCTGCACTGCTTCCTTCCTCTTCTGGGACCCAAAGAGGTTTATCAATGAAGTTCAGCTCCCACTCTTCTGTCTACACACTCCAGCCATTTCCTGACCCAGTCAATGTCCTGTCTGTCTCCTGACACTCATGTTCACTGAATAATGATCCAGAGGGGAAAAGTTGCACCAACAAAGGGCCTTGCCTATTGCCTTGGAATAATCTTCAAAGGGTCAACAACCAAATGACAAACAAACATGACTTCAGCGATAGTCATATAGATAATTTCTGCCACCACCTGAACAAAATCAATAAAAGTGTATCTCTTATGTTTGTATTCTGTATTTATCATGTAGCCGCATCCAATTTTTCAGGATTGATAGGTAAGATCAACTGTGATGTTGGTTTGAATTGCATAATGTATTGCAGAGTTATGTGTCAAATATACCAGACCTAGAGCAATTGGGAACTTTATTTAGAATACTTTAACAGCTGTGTCTGTACTGGTTGAGTCCTAAACTTTCCCTGCTTTGTATATTAGTGCACATATATTTTGTGTAATATATATGTTATGTTATTTGTAAACAAGCATGTCATTGGATTGTTATGCAGTGCTTCTAATGCAATTGAATTAAACTTGAATAATGATGTGTATGGTATACCTGTATCTTTAATAAAGTGTAATGAACATGGCATTAAAACATGTATAACATCTTTTATGAAGCTTATCCAAATATTTTTCTTTTACCAAAATTGGTAAAGATAAAGTTTATAGAAGGATTTTCCAAAAAAGCTGCAGAAAATGTTAAATGGTCATTCAGGCAACTGTGGGATTGGTTTAGGATAATGCGTCACCAACGCATCCAGGATAAACAGAATTCAGCATCTTAAACTCACAGTTTAGGAGTTGTGAGCCAAACATAAAGTGATGTAATGACTTACTGGATTATACAATAGCTCCCACATTTTACTGGACTGAAACAGGCAACATTCTAACTACTGAAAAAGGGCCATAGGCATTCTTTATAAACGTCCACATGGTGAAGCTATCCACACCAACAATCGACAATTGGTGCTTGGCCCTTACTAACTTTTCCTTTCTTGACACCCTTGAGGTACTTTTTTATATATATTGCTAGTAAATAGAATAACATCTACAAAACTGAAATTATAGCCACCTTGGGAAAGGTAACAAGATGGAATCAAGCTGCAGATATACACTCACATACCTTGTGCACACGCACTTGCTTGTCACACTCTAGTAGGCTGGGGCAGCGGGGGAGCAAGGGCGGGAGGGGTTGGTTCACCCACTGTGAAAGCACTTTGGACATCCCTGGGATGAGCGAGGACTGTCAAATCCGTCCTGACGGCATTGCGGCTTTCCTCTGTGGGATCAGGCCTGGATGAGAGCCGGCTGCAGAGGGCCCAAAGCCGGGGGATTCAGGCCAGGGACCGGCCAGCGGAGCTCGGCTGTCAGTCAGAGCAGGCAGAGGCACTGAAACTCTTCAAACAGCTTCCACAGGATCAAGACGGCCACTCTCCACGGCTTAGAGGGAGGCTGCTGGAGACACAGATTTGAGATGGAGAGAGAAAAGGACGTCATGTGAGACAGACTGAAGTCCACAATCAGGCCTCAGCCTCCAGCTTTGAGCTTCTGTTTGAGGATAAAGAACAAAACAAGCTATTTAGATAAAGATTATGTTTCTGTGCAGAGGGCGATGATAAGACGAGTAAACAAAGAGGTGATCAAGTGATGGATGATGTCGGTTTGATATTTTTTACAGAGCGCATTGACTGATATTGACTGGCTGTGTGTTGTCACATCCAATGTTTGACCACGTCAAAGATATCACTCACGCACACACACACACACACACACACACACACACACACACACACACACACACACACACACACACACACACACACACACACACACACACACACACACACACACACACACACACACACACACACACACACACAGAGGTCACAGTAAACAGAGCTCAGATTAAAACACTGGTTGAATTACCTTCACAAACACACAGACACATGCATGCATCACATGACAGTGACATGCAGATCAGTACCACTCAAACTGGGTGTAGTGACAATGTTCTTAAGTGGACCTGTGTGGGACAGCAGGGACATGAATAAGTGATGTCAATAAAATCACAGGCTATGGAGAGCATCAGGGAGCTGATACACACACACACACACACACACACACACACACACACACACACACACACACACACACACACACACACACACACACACACACACACACACACACACACACACACACACACACACACACACACACACACACACACAGTGTATAAACTGTACAAACCATGAGGAGCTTATGGCTTTAGAGACAGAATGTTGAATACAGCATATAAGGTTAGGGTGAGGGTTACAATTAGGCTGGTAACGGTTATGATTACGGAAACAAATGTAAGTCAATGTAATGTTCCCAAAAGTCATCAGACAGGAATCGGTGTGTGTGTGTGTGTGTGTGTGTGTGTGTGTGTGTGTGTGTGTGTGTGTGTGTGTGTGTGTGTGTGTGTGTGAGTGTGAGTGTGAGTGTGTGTACAGATCAGAGGGAGTTGTGAACATAGGAGTTCAGTTAAAACTCAACCCTGAACACTTTTGATCTCAATTAACACTGGATGTCCTCACATTGCTCCAAAATATCAATAATACCAAATTTATCTGTAATATGTTGTAATCCGTTCTTCAGTATAACCAGTTCTCTTGACAAGAACATTTTCCCGTCCAAACTTTACATCAAAGTTAGCTTTCAAAATGAGTTTGGGTTCATTCTTGAACTTGAGAAGCTTTGAAAGTATCAAACAAGTAAGACAGTCGTCCTTAAAGTATTTGACCACTTCTGATTCCAGGGAAAAAAATTCTGGCATATTTCTTGTTTTTTGTTACAGAGTTTATTTTTACCTTCTCCGTTGCACAATCTGCAGGTAATTTGTGGGTCTTTTTACATTAACATTTCACTTTTTAAGTGTTCTTCTTGCAACCTGGTTTGAAACAAGCTATGATGTGTTGGGCTACCTTGGAGCAGGAGACATGTAGGTGCAAGGGGCCATTAATCTGTGTTGGTTTATAGGCAAATATTAAGATTTCAGTCGTGGTAGACAAACGACACTTTTGGTTACTGTTGATACTGGCAAGTGTGTTTAATTAATAAAGGAGTATTGTTCTTTCCATCACATGTAAATTAATCTGTGAGAAGATTCATCATGTTGTGTTGTTTTATTAAAGATGAGAGTCAGTTGCGTTGTCCAACATGTTCAGTGGACTCATGATACTAATTTGTCTTAAACATCACATGAAATGCACGCCATATGTATTCTGTATCACATCCAGCAAGCACACATGCATGATTTGTGAATCCTTTGTGCATAATACACAGTTTGAATCCAACAGGCACACACTATCACAGAATTTAAATATGAATCATTATCGGTGTAAATTATAGCCCAACAAATAGTATACAAATGTTTGATATTAAGCAAATATATTTCCTCGTTTAAAAAAATGCATATCTTTTTGGTTAAAATATATTTCATGACAGATAATTCAGCTTAGAAGCACATTGCAAACAAAGCTTGAGGTTTTCTCTCACATCTTTCATTACAGAACGAGCTCCTAAAGCCTCAGAGGAGAGCACAGAATAGAAATCCTTGCAACTTGACCTTTGACCTGTCTCAGTGCTCAAGAGGGTTGACAGGAGAAATGGGTGCATAAGGAGGGGAGGAAAGAGGGGGGCGGTCGAGGAGAGGGACTTTAATTTTTCAACAGGACTGTCAAGGGCACGCGGCGGTCCACCCAGCAGCTCCACTCACCTGAAAGAATGTGTTCAGAGACCAAAAAGAAGCAGGTGTCCTCTTAACACGTCTGCACATGTGTTCCTTTTTCCTATGAAGATTTTAAATATCACAGAGCGGTTTGAGAGCTGTGGGAAAGTATAAGGTTTGCTTAGAAAGATGATAAAAGAATTGGAAAGAATAGTTTATTTATTTATTCACTCTGCCATAGCCAGGGGAGCTGAAATGAAAGGACACACACACACACAGACACACACACACACACACACACACACACACACACACACACACACACACACACACACACACACACACACACACACACACACACACACACACACACACACACACACACACAGGCATGCATGAACACACACACATCCCTCCTCTTCCTCCCTGGGTAGCTGTTAGCAGAGTTTCACATGTGTTGGGTTGCTCCCAGCAGAGACGGAGAAGAGAAGAGTCGGGGGGTCTGCCACTTACAGCAGAGATCACCGCAGTGAAAAATTTATATCACACCAGGCCCTGTTTGTGTGTGTGTGTGTGTGTCCGTGTCCGTGTGAGTGTGGTACAGGGAGGGGGTGGGGGGGCGCAGTAAAGGAGCACTTAAGTCGATACATGTTGAATGAGTGAAGTACATGTGTTACTGTAATACCACAACATGCATGTGTTGTGTTTACTGTGTGGTGCTCCATGTTTCCAGTAAGATACTCCATCCATCCGTCTATCTATACATCAGTCCGTTTGTTTCTCTGTCCTTCCATCTGTCTGTCTATCCGGCAACTCATCCATTCATCCATTGCTTCCAAAGAGGAACCCATGGACACAAATTCACCAAGCAGGATTTAAATAATAACTTGTTTGACACAATGAAAAGAATGTAAAACAAGCTTTTGGGGGAGGCAGAGTGAGCGCAACGTTTCCCCACATGCAGCCCCATCAGATTTGATTAGGATTAGACTGACGCAAACAGGATGTCATTCTGTGTTAATCTCCCCTAAACTCAGTTTAGCTCTACCACAGCTGACAGCTGAGGCCCATTTGGTCCGAGAGACGGCCAGTCGCTGCAGACATTACCAACTTCGCCTCTCCATCGACACGCACACACACACACACACACACACACACAGAGTTTACGTAGTTGGGAAAGCCTGGCAGGAACGTAGTGAAGCTGGCAGCCACCTGAGAGAGTTGATCCACACAACTGCCTCCGTCAGCAACTTCCTCAGAGCTTTTTAGCCACTTTCCTCCTCTAATTCAGCTCCTCGTCACGGCCCGGGTTCACAGTGTTCCGCTCCAGACGTGTTTTTTTGAGTTTTGACGTCCCTGAGGTCTGAGGAGAAAAGCTACGCATGAGTTTCTTCAGGTGAGATGAGGAAGTGGAGGAGCAGGGAGGGGGAGGGGGCGGGCCGGCAGATTTCTATCAAGTCCCATACCTCAATTCCCATATCCCCCTTGTGTCTTCTCTTCTTTGTCCCTCTCCATCCATTTCCTCTACGTATGGTCCATCAGCACCCTCCCCTCTGGCCCAATGACAGGGGGTTCCTGCTGATTGACAGGTCGCTCATCAGTAGGGACGTGTTCAGCCTATTGAAATCTACTTATTATCAATTATTCACCGACACACCTCTCTCAGTCTCTCAGTCCTACAACAACATGGCAGGTAGAGGCTGAGAGAGTTACTCAGTGGCCCACACAAACAAACACAAAGACACACTCACACTGTACAGGTACACATTTGTACTCTCTTTGACATCACGCTTTCCACAACCCTAACATTAACCATCTCAACAGCATGCCTTACTCCCACCACTGACCTCACCTTAAACATAACCTAACCATAACACTAAAACCAGGTCCTATACCTCATACAGCCCTTTGAGCAAATGAGGACCAGCGACTCCAAAACTGTTCTCACAAGGTCTAAAACTGAAGTAGGAATAAGTACAAGAATATATTCAAATTTTCAGCAGTGGAAGAAGTACTGAAATCCTTTACATGAGTCAAGATACCAACAACGCATTGAACATTCCACTAAACTAAAATTAGATAAGTATTATCAGTATAATTAATCTAGGTATTTAAAACAGAAGTATTATCCCATTCATCCATTCTTCTAGATGTATTATTGAATTATTATTATTATTATAATGGATCACCATACATGAGCAGCATGCTCATCTTTTAGCTGGTTGAGGTAGTAAGCAGTAAAAGTCAGATATATTAAGTGGAGTAAAAAACTACAAAACAAAAGCAGTACAGCTGTAACTGTATTGTGTTTTTCACAGTAATAATTAAATGAAGTATCTATTTGACAATATTCTGGCTCAAAAAAAAAAAAAAAGCTGCCAGCCAATGAGAAACAAGTGCAGTATTTTCTGTGGCAGTGGCATAAACCACAGTACATTAATCAGTTTAACAACTTTTTCTCATTCATTGTTAAACTTTCCAATTTTCAAAGGACTCAAAAACAGATGTTAAAAAGAAAAACTTGCTTAACATTGGGGGAAAATTTGAATGAAAAGCAGATTTAAACAAATAGCTGAGTAGCTTGTAAGACATAAATATCTAAATGAACAGAAGTATAAAAATAAGACATAACCGAGATAACGTTCACGGCTCCAAGCCTCCTTCTCCTCCCATTACCTCCCCACTGGGCTAATAAGGATTTCCAGCGTTGTATAGAATAAAGGACATCTCCTGTTCCCTTTGAAGCCTCTATTGAACACTTCTTGTTCTCCGAGGTGAGCTAAACGCCTCCTTTCTCCTCCTCCTTCAATCGTTTCCTACCTCTTAGCTTCCTATTAACCCTTCCAAACCTGCCCCCAGTCCGCCCAAATCCTGGGCTCTGGAGGAGACAGGCTGAAATGAATAAGGGGGCCGAGGAGGGTCAGCAGAAAGGCATGATGGGACTTATCATGGAGCACATATGGGAATTGCGGGGGATTTGAGTGGGAGCGTAGCGGACACAGGAATGGATCAGCCTGTGACATCATTAACCACGGGGAACTTCCATCCGCTTGGATTTCTGGGATTTCTATAAGCCAGACGGTGAAGGGTTGGGAGAGGCCGACTGGTCGGGGGGGAAGATTGAGAGACAGGAGCGTATGATTGACTGAAAAGCTGATATTGTGATTGAATTTGAAATTTAAAAAAATTAAATTTGGAGAAAGAAATAGGGAGCTACAGAGTGAGATTTTTATTTATTTATTCTTTGTTCGCTTTTCTTTTTTGCTTCATACATAACCATTTACTGGATAAAAATATCCTAAATAAACACACATACTCACCATGTGAGTGTGCACTCCAGGCAGAGTTTGGAAGTGTCAGTGGATAGGTTTGTCGCCGTCAGCAGGTCTGGCTGCTTGATGGTCGCACTTTGTCGAGGTGTTGTTTTTTCTCCCTTCGTTAGACTCCGCGTTAATTACTAATCTCACGGTCCAGCGCAGGACACTTGTGCTAACGTTAACTCTCTCTCACTAATGAGGGGGAAACCAGACAAACAGAGGGGATTTACAGCACAACACATGCGCACTATTGCACTGTCACACTCACTAAAACAGACACATAAACATTCAGAAAAAGAGGAGGCAGAAGCTTTGAGAGAGAGAGACCAGCAAAAATGAGTATATATACAGTATATATTCCAACAAAGTTGCTGTGTATAAACTACACACCAAAATATATGAATGCATAAGCTAAAGTAATTGGGTCCAGATTCATGTCTTGTTTATCATTTTATCTTTGTCTTTTAGTTAAAGTTTTTGTTTTTTGTAACTTGTAAATTCTTCTTTTAAAAGTGTTCCAAATATATGTTATTATTATGCTATTATTGAAGAGTGCACTAACTCAACCACTCCACAACACGCTCCATGCATGTTCCTACTACAGTAAACACAATGCAAGCAGCAGAATGCTAAAATGCTTCGCCAGCAATATGTCTGTCCCATGCCAGATGCAGCATCGGCTTGGGGCAGACATCCACGACCCCCCTTACAAACACAGGAATATGTGCACACATACAAATAGTTTTGTTCCTCTACACTTTTGAGGACCCTCATTGACATAATGCATTTCCTAATCCTTAATCCCTAAAGTTACATTACATTACAGTCATTTAGCAGACGCTTTTATCCAAAGCGACTTACAATCAGTAGTATATTACATATCATTCACCCATTCACACACTGATGACAGGCTACATTCATGCAACATCCAGTCCACACCGATGGCAAGCCTTCGGGAGCAACTTGGGGTTAAGTGTCTTGCCCAAGGACACATCGATACGAACCAACCCTCTGATTGGAGAACTACCTTGCTCTCCACTACGCCACAGCCGCCCCGTAAAGTTGAATTCATACTAACCTTAACCTTAAAACCAAGTCTGAAGCCTCACATGGCACTGTGAAAAGGTGAAGACATACAAACTGCCCTCTCTTGTATTCACTTTCAAAAACATGTTCACCTTCAAAAAATGATGCCTTCATCATCTTCATTAACTTAATTTTGTCCAACTTTTTAAAAAGGTCGTCACTTTTGGGAACATGTTCCCTTTTCAAAGGAAATGCAAATTTCCAAAAATACTTTCACATTTTAAAATGTCCACCTCTTTACTTAAAAATATGGACTTACACTTAAACTTTAAAAAAGTGTGCTGAACTTCCCAAAAATGTCTCACTTTGCAAAAACGCCATTGACTCCCAAATGTCCTCACTTAAGGTCCAAAACTCAAATTGGTCCTCACAAAGACACAAGCACAACAACAAACACACAAACACCAACACACGCACACACACCTTCCCTATCCTGCTTCGGTGTACTGCCCCCTGAGGGACACCACAATTAATGACCCTACTGATGACCGCATCAGTGGTGGTGGGATGGGCAGCGTCCTCTGCGTACATGACCAGAGGTGTGGTGTGTGTGTGTGTGTGTGTGTGTGTGTGTGTGTGTGTGTGTGTGTGTGTGTGTGTGTGTGTGTGTGTGTGTGTGTGTGTGTGTAATCAGGACAGTGCATATGGAGGGATGTCACACAGCGCTGTCCGCGGTTGCTTGTGTGTTAGGTCACGCATGTGTGTGTCGTCCACACTTTGCTCGCTCTTTTCCCAGCGCCGGGTTTCGGGTGTGTATCTACAGGCCGGGTGTGTGTTTTTGCTGATGTGTGTGTGAGTGTGTGTGTTGACGTACTTGTGTGTCGGAGGCAGACGCAGCATTTTAAAGCTCGGGCTTCAGCACAAAGGGAGCTGCGCTAGCTAACCATCAGCGCTTTAGCTGAAGCGTCCACCTCTGAGGTGGGGGGTTGTTGGGCTGCTCCCCCCACCCCCACCCCGGGAGCTCCCTGCCCACCCCCTGTGGCCCCGTAGCCTGGCAGGGTGATGAAGGAGAAGCTGTCAATAAGAAAACAGGCCACGCAGAGGTTCAAACAAACTGCTGTTAGAGACACAAACTAACAAGCCTCCGGCCAAGGCCTCTTCTTCATCTCTCTTCTTCTCTCTTCTTCTTCTTCTCTGGTTTTCAGCGTCTGCTTTTTAGTTGCTCAAAGGATCCTTTAATCATGCACGTCACAAATTCCACCCTCTTCAGCACTTTGCCCGTTTGATTACACCTGTTTATGTGCTGGTGATGTTGTTTGCTCAGCCACACGGGTGTGTGTGTGTGTGTGTGTGTGTGTGTGTGTGTGTGTGTGTGTGTGTGTGTGTGTGTGTGTGTGTGTGTGTGTGTGTGTGTGTGTCGGCGTTCATGTCGCTGGTGTGTATGCGTGTGTGTTCTCTTAAACCAACCTGCTGACACAAGGTCTGTCCAGTTTAGATACCCAGCTCCGAGGGGCATTGCTGAACTTGAAACTCTCCTCCATATCTTCAAAGTTTACACTGACATAAGTGCTCACATTTACACTCTCGCTCAGCGCCTTCATGTACGCGTCGCCTCGGTGTGTTTTAGCTGCGGGCTGGACTGACATTACACATCAGGGCGAAAACTGGATTTTTGCAAAAAGACACAAGAGACAAGCTGCCGGGTCAAACTTGTTCATTTCTCATTTTACTTTGAGAATGTGGTTCCAGTAAGGACAGACTATCTGGTCCAATATGAGAAAAATAGGAATGCAGATGACTCAAAACTGCATGGTTAACCCAAACAGCATGTTTATTAAGAAACTATAACTCTGTCTTACCTCTATTCCTTCTGTTAGTTTATTCATCCATCTAGGAATCAACACCTTATCTACTTAAAATAGCTCTCCAATGGCAAACTGGTACGCTTCTATTATTGTTGTTTACCAGTAATAATACCGTTGTACTCACCAAAGTGACAGATAAAATCTGTGGACACAGTGACATCACATGAAAAGTTAAACAGAGTAAGCAACTCAAGTGATTAGATTATCTGATCTGAAATCTGACCTGATAAACTGTGGTGAGGTTGATGAAATCAGTAGCAGATAGTGTTGAAAAAGGAAAAACATGCAGGTCATTATTATAGGTAGTGTAGCCCTGTGGTTGGGTGGCATCTCTGATATCAGTCTTTGGTGCTGAATACAGTGACAAACATTAATGAGGTCGGAGTCAGAGTAAATTGGAAGGATGAATCCGTAGCTACTGAAATCTTGCTTCTGGTGAGGGTTTAGGTGATCATGAGGGCCCTTTGAAGAATCCTCCCGAACCAGGATGGAGTCACAATCCTGGGTTGTGGCCAGGCCTCGGAGCTTCGAGGAGTACTTCCTTATGGTGGGTTGGCCAGGCAGTCTTGGTCCAGAAGCTGCGGTCCTTCAGATTTGGATAAAACATATTGACCAACAAAGAAAGGAAGAAACTTGTCTTCATTGTGTTAGAAAACACACAGTATAAAAAGATGAATATATATTGGATTAAAAAAAGCTCCATATGTCTGTGCAAGAAGCACCATGGTGCAAAATATGCCAGTAATAACATTCAAAGACCTTCACTACTTTAGCATAATGTTAATGGAATTTTGAATTAATGGAAAGGAAGAGTGAAAGACTACCATTAGACTTGCAGGGGTTTGCATTGGCAGCGTGAACTCTGGGTATATAACCTGACGAGTGTCCCCTGCAGTGAGTCTCCTCCAGCATGTTGTCATGCACGCCTGGGTGTCCTGTGACCTTAGATGCTGCCCATGATTCGTTTTTATGAGCCCTAATGAATGCTTATGCATTCTCTGACCATCTCTGATTAATATTGATGAGATCCTGGGATTGCTGACATGCACCTTTTCACAAAGGCTTGATTATGACCCGTGCATGTTAACACATTAGTCGTCTTGAAGAGGGACGAGAGGGGCGGTGAGGTGGTGCTTTTCAGCCTGAACATCATTGTATCACTGTATAATAGGTCATGGTGATATCAAAGTGAAAGTGTTTAGCTGCAGCAGGAGTGAAGTAGCGGGTAAATGAAGCCGAGATTTACTTCATTAACGTTATCACCTCAAATGTGAAATGCTCAACTCAGTCACCAGAAAAAAATTTGCCATTGTATGTCATTGTTGTAGAATACATTACATATTTATGCTTTTATATCAGAACTGTATCATGCATGCAGAAACACACGATGCCATGAGGTTAATGTTGGGAAATGATTGAATAGGTTTAGGGGAAAAAACGAAAAGATTAAAAGAAAAGATCATGTTTTGTGTTAAAATAATACTGTAACAACGCAACGTACTCTCATACCACGGTTTGTATGTTATCTTACAAAAAGTAACTCCTCGTAACAGGGGTCATTTCAATGTTTACTTTTGGTTTCACAGGACACAAACAGTGGTCTCCTGGTTTAAAGTCTGAAAGTGTGTTTGAAAACTGATAAGCCTGGCAATGTTACCTTGAAGCAGAGCGAGAAGTCCAAGTCTCAAGTCTCTTATGGTTGCGATGAGAGTTCTATCATCTGCTGCATGCAATCCGATCTGCTCAGAACATTGCATAGATGTTTCTTAAGCATTCAAAGTGTAGGCCATAGTATCATCAATCCTTTATCTGTTAGCATACAGTATCAGTATTTGTGTTGTCCCAATACTGGAATTTTAACTTTGACACAATACCTTGAAAAATATCTATATTTGTATTAAATTTGATAGTTCTGATAACACTGAATCAAAGATGTGTTAGTATTGGAACTAAATTAGGTATTTTGCCATCTGGGAACTGTATCCAAAATAGAAATTGGTAATAAAACTCAACCTCACTGATCAGTTTAATTTTAAATCAGTGAAAACAACAACTGTTGCCTCCATGGTGTCGTGAAGTCCACATAAACTAATTTAAAACTCATCTGCTAAAAAGTGTAAATCTTTGTATTTTTGAGTCAAAACTCAAAATGATGAGCCTCAAGGTAAAGTTCTTCTTGAATCTTAAGAAGTATATAAACTGGCAAGAAGTGGAAAATGCATTAATGATCTCAAAACATTCGGCTCATTCAGGTGAGTTAGCTGGCATTCATTCACCTGGATTGAGCCCCGCCTTGAATAATTCAAGAAAATGGAGTATAGAAATGGACTGTCCCCATTAGAGCCACCTGTCCATCACAGAGCTGTCACACAGCAGGCTCATATATTTACTCTGCGTCACAGTAAAACCCACCAACTGTATCTATTAATTAGTAGCTCTTCCGTTGAGTGAAGGTAACAGCATTAAAATCAATCTTTTCTACCTGCAAACACAGAACAAACACTCACCATGTTACGTCTGTGTCCAGTTGTTTGTGACTCACTTGTTTTACAAAGAGACCAAACCAAAGGGAAACTGGGAGCTTAAGGGGAGAGAGAGAGAGAGAGAGAGAGAGAGAGAGAGAGGGGAACGCAAAGGTGGAATGACAGGTGCGGAAAAGGGAGGCCTGAATAATTCAGTGAGTGGTCTGGCAAGATTTCATCTCTCTGTTGATCACTCTGTTCATATTTCCTGCTCCTGCTGCTTTTAACCCCCCTCTTCATCCTCATGCGTTCAATCTGGTACCTGATTTTCAATTAGTTTACTGGTTCTAGTCACATTCTAAACCCTAGATCATCAGATCATTTATCCTATTTTCCCAAATTTTGTTGGGTTCTGGCTTCTGGTTTTGCCTTTAAGTATTTTTTTCAAGAGGAACTCCAACAACAGCCAAACCATGATTATGCCTTTAGACCATAGAATTAGAATGGGTGAAGAGCGGACTGTCAATTCAAATCACTGTAGCACGATTCTACCATATAAAACTAAACTGACTCACGGAAAGTTACGGAAAGACTTACAGAGGTGAGGTTTTGCAGTAACGACTGAAACCAGCAGTGGAGCAGGTATATTACAAAGCAAAGAGAGTCGCAAAAGCACATTGCTATCCCTAGATGAGTGACAACTTTGTTCGGCCCATTTTCTGTAACCGGTGTAGCATTAAAGCATGGTGGAAATAGCAGCTAGCTAGCAAGCTCCACTCTTTGCTGGCAAGCTGAAACAACACTTAACGGCTCCACTGATGAGAATTTTCTCAATAACAACTAACAACAATCACCATTTCTTTATAGTCGAATGACCACTGAAAGCAGTACAATGTCTATTGAAAAGGGTAAAATATGTACTTACATTTATCAGCAAACTTCCCCTGTTGATTACTTAGATTAGATTATTTTTTGTTTTACTCATTTTTGCAAATGACTCATTTTCAATGTTTATTGGGAGCAAGAAGTGATCGGTATAATCCTGATCCATGATTAAGGACCAGGATTGATACCACCACCACAAGAAGTTCACATGATAACAATTTTAATGTAGTTTTGGTTAACATGTGTTTATCTTATTTAACTGTGATTTTGTCATGTAAATCTGCTAAACAGTGTTACAACAAACTGTCCTTTTCACCTTTTTAACTATTTTATTTTGGTTTACTTTAGTTTCTATCTTCTACTTCCTGGTCTGTTTTCTTCCCTCTCCGTCCTCCGCCTTGTCTTTCCTCTTATCACGTCTTTCTCCTGTGTGTTTAATGCCTGCTGACTGTGCATTTCCTCATCAGAGTTGATACTCTACGCACATACAGGGCTATCTCACACCACACACACACACACACACACACACACACACACACACACACACACACACACACACACACACACACACACACACACACACACACACACACACACACACACACACACACACACACACACACACACACACACAGAAACAGACAACATCCTTGTTCAGTCTCTGTGGACTCTGAGTCACAGCACTATAAGCATCATGGGAAATAAACTCCTAATTGGAGACAGGTAGATAGAAACACCCCGGTGACGTGCCGATGACACCACTCAATTCATTTATTTGATATATTTTGCTTATTTATAAAACCAGCAGATGTATATGTAACCTGTACGAAAATGTATGTGTGGTTGAGAAATATGAATCTGGTGGTGGGACAACAGTGAATAACAAATGTCGACAAAAATAGTCAAAGAGAAAGAGGAGAGAAATGCAACGTAAACAGACATAAGAGAAGGGAGGGAAGACTGAGGAGGGAGATAAAGATTAATGACACACATGCTGGAGGTGTTGCTCTCATTACCTGCGGGAAGTGATAAGAAGTGGGAGTGAAGTGTTTAATGGTGAAATGTTACTACTGTAGCCCGTGAGGCTCAGGTTGGCTCAGTTGAGTTTTTGGTTGGTCAAAGATCAGGTCGCACTGCTAGGATGTCATCAACCTGCAAGTCTGCCGCAATGGTACGTGATGAGCGGAGATTTTGGTAAATTGTCCTGCTTAGTTTTGTGTAAGGATCACCCAAAGAAGATAAATGTTGATTAGTGAGTTTTAGAAGAATTGGGAGGTGTATGTTCAGTCACACTAGCTACAAGGCTCTAGGGATGTCAGTCAGTCTACCACTTTGGTTCAGACTGAAATGTCTCAATAACTAATGGATGTAATGCAATGACATTCTGTACAGACAGTTATGGTCTCCAGAGGATGAATCTTACTAACTCTTGTGATCCTCTGACTTTTCCTCTAATCATGTCAGCTTTTGACTTACTTCGGTTTGTGATGAAATTGCTGCAAAACTAACGACATTTCCATTCATTAACCAGCAAATGTAATGCTAACTAGCTAATGTTACTTTGCTCAAATTATGTAATAAGTAACCATGGTAAACATGACTTAATAATGATCTGCATTTTAGCATTGACATTGTATGTTAGCACAAGGGATACTCTCCTGCTAGCATGTCCCTTTTTGGACTGAGAAGGACTTGGTTTTTCACATACACTCGGCCTTTATGCTAAGCTAGCCTAACTGCCTCCTGGCTTCAGCTCCATATTTAATGCACGGCCATAAAAGTATTGTCAATCTTTCAATCTCTCTACAAGAAATTTAAAAAAGATCCCACAATTTTTAAAGCTTCCTTTAAAAGTGGTTTCATTTTAAGACAACTTCAATACTTTTTCTGAAAACATACACGTTATGCAATTTTGATTGCACAATAGAATAATGACTCCATCTGTGCTTGGATAGGTTTCCTATAAGCAGTATATTTGGAAAATGAAATGCAGTTTGTTCTGTGTTGTTGATAGTTGCTAGGCTCTTAAGAAAACGGAAAGTGATCATTTTGTCTTTGTGACGGCGGCACTGAGTATACTCTAAGAAAATAAGCTTGAATAAACGTCTTTCTTTTTCTACACTTTTTGGTGGAAATGTGTGCCATCGTGAAAAACCCAAAACATTGTTAGTTTTAGCGTCTTACAGTACAGTAGCGTCTTGCAGTTGGGAGAAGCCTTCAGGTGTCCAAAGGCCACACATTAGCAATGCAGAATGCTTCACAGGGGGCAGAGCGGAGCTGGGATGATGGTGTGAAGTGCGCCTCTAAACATGGGAACTGTGGCGGTTTGTGTGTGTTACGCGTTCCCTGAAACAGGAGTTATTAATTAAAAAAACATTGTGGATACATGCTCTTAGTATTAATGTGTATGCAGTGTGTATTTCATTATGCCCCGCTGGAGTGAGAACTATCTCCTTGGTAACTCAGCACCTTTCCCCTCTCTCCCTCCTGAAGTTGACCTCCCACTGAGTGCAGTGACACCCCTTTCATATCCCATCCACCCCATCCGAACACACACACACACACACACATGCTGCATGCCTCATGAATATTTAATCAGAACTGGTCTTATGACATGCAGTATCAGACCAGTGCAGAAACATCCCCATCTGAGCCCCACTGAGAGATTATTAACCTGTCACTGTGCAGAAGGGACACGTCCTCACACACACATACAAATATACTGTGAATGCATAAGTATAAGTTCAAATTGTCTATTGTTGTGTGAATAAATCACCTATATATGGCACAAATAAATAGCATATTTCTATTAACAATTGTATGGAATCATATCCTAAAATCTGTTTCTTACAGACTACAGGATGCTCTCATCTCTCCACCTCTTTCAACAGATTACCCCTGTGGGAAGATGAAATACAAAGGTGGACTGACAGAGATGTGTGTAGTTATTGGAACAAAAAGGGAAAATTGATGTGTTGAATGTCTTTATTCCATCATTTGTCTAGTTTGGTTTGCATATAACCTTAAATGCTACTTTTCCCATGATGCTCAACTGCTGTTTCTATAGAGAAGAAGCCAAATTCTAAATGTTTCATGGTTGCAAACCAATGCTAATGGCCGGATTTAGAAGGTTTACTTATTTGTTTTGCTGAAGCATTTAGTCACTATGGGCTCTTTAGAAGGTGGATTTGTTCTGCTGTCTCGGTTTAGTTGTTCTCACGAGACCTATGAAGTATGAAATTCTGGTCATGTGATGTATTAATCAAACTCTGCACACACATCATTCTGAACAGCTAAGCTTAAACACCTAAGTGACATACCAAGATGAAAAACACATTTTTAGAGGTTCATTAAGCTCAGTGATTGTAAATTACAAAATTGCACCATGGGAGTCGTAGTTGACTTCTCTGCTTGTAAAACTGTTTATTATCTTTTATTCTGATGATTCAACCAGGAGAGCTGCAGGACCATCTAAGTCACGTAACAATATGCAAAAAATGAATCAGATTTTTACTGCAGGAAAAAGCCAGAAAATACCTCCTCCCACATATTCCTCCAGTGGATTTCCCACAGCTGTCACTCATTCCTGGTTCTCCTTACCAACATGGAGGTCCAGTGGTCTGACATGATGTGGAAGATGAATCTGTCTCATCAGGAGCAGGGTGAGCTCCCTCTCCAGGGGGGATTCCCACCCGCTCCCCTCCTGACAGGTTTGATGAATCTCCACTTCCCCTCTACGCCGGACGCAAATCTTGAGGTTTTAACCAAACGCACCACTGCTCCATCTTTCAGAGGAGCCGGAGCCGGACTGTGGGACATTTCACTAATGAGGGCCGTGACATTTCAACCTCAACTTCAGCCCCACTCAACCTGACAGGCTGCAGATGTGACTCGTCCTTCTGCTCTGTGGTCAAAGTCAACAGAACCCAGTAGTGGTATTCAAATCTCTTGTTTTTAAATAACAACAAATTAAGCTAATAACACAAATGTATGCAATTACAAGTAAATCTGCCTCCTTCAAATTTCTACTTAAATAAAAGTGAATGTGTCATGGGTACAAAGTGAAAGTGCTCATAATGAGAAGTAGTTTGGTTTCACTGTTGGGCAAAAATAGCATACGAAAATAGCATACGTATGTCCAGTTTTGGTACTTTTTAAATCCTTTTAGGACATTCAAAGACGCAGAAGGATAAAAAAATGACAAAGGATAGAGGAAAGAAAGAAGTGAAAGAAAGAAGGGCATAAACAAGGATGTCAGAAATGAAGGAACGAAAGAAGGGTATTTTAAAAATGTCCTCAGTGCATTTTTCCTGTTCCAGGTGGCATTATGGGTGCGTCGCATATTTGCTGTTGGTACGAATTTGTACATAAACCTAATTTCTAGCAGACAGGGTAACATCTTACTTACCATTAAAGGGACCCAGTCCAACAGTCCAGTGCACCTGCACAGTAACCACTCTATCCTAAACTCCCATAAAAACCTACACATCAAGTGTCCTTTTTTAGTGTATATATGAAGTGGATGGTAGTCACCCTGACACCAATCATTTGGTTTGTGGAGTACAGTTTTGAAGCCTCAAGTTTGGCATTTTGGCCATCGCCATCTTGGTTTTCCGGAAGTGACACGAGAGGGTGGAGCTAAATACAAGCTAAGGATGAGTAAGACATTTTAGGGGACCAAAAAGGTTACAAATAACTTTAATGAACTGAAAAACAGACTGTGAAAAGTTGTAATACAAAAACAGGGACAACTCCCAGACCGGACAACCCTGTGGTAGCAACCTGTCAATCACAAAGTAGCCATCCCCTAAAGCAAACCCTGCTTTATCATCTATTTTAACTTAATGAACATCATGGTGTATGGAAGAAAACTTGAATCTAGCGATGGAGACCATAAACTCATGTTTGCTGTTTAATGAGGTAATAAATCAAGAGAGAAGTAGGGTCATTTTATAATAGACTTCTATAAGTGTTCTATAAGCGGACTTCTTTTAACAACCAAAGTAGTCGCCCCCTAACGGCTATTAGAAAGAATGCAAGTTTAAGGCACTTAAGCATTGGCTTCAGCCAGACTCAAAGGCAGTGTGAAAGGCCTGACGTCATCGAAAGTGGGAAGATGCAAACATCTTTTACACATGGCGATGACGGAACACACCTCTGGACAGTCTTTATTCAGACATTGATAGGGTTGTACTCGTTCTTTGTGTAAAGAATCAAATAAGCAAACTCTCACCTCCACATATTCAGCCAATCATTGTGTGAAATGGATGCGGCCGTCAAACAGAAATCACTAATGTGTATTTAAGTACATAAAGTAGCTGGATGATCACCAAAGTTCAAAACAAGGACGGCTTATAGAGAAGTTGACAAGGATCTAAAACTTTGGAGGTTTCTAGACGTTTGATGCCAAGCTACATATTTGGGGTGTCAATAAAAACTGGTTCACACGGTCACTGCTGGAGGGGAACTATTTTTTTTCTGTTTGAGTAAATGTGATTGATCATTTCCTCTTTTGGCAGAAACCATGAACTGAAAATGACAAGTAAATGGAAACACAGAATTTTATCCAAATACTTTTGCAGCGTGACTCTTCTTTTAAGAACTCCACCCCAGACTGTAGTTCTGCCTTGTCACAGTTTTTCACTAAGACGCCAACACAAACTTGTAAACAATCCATTCACACTGGGCGAACAAACAAAAACCATGATTTAAGACAAAAAAAAACCCACCATGTAGTTCAGGGGTTTGTGTTTTATTCAGACGGTGAGAACGTTTTTGGCCTCCGTCCTTAAATGTTAATAAAGCCCATGCAAATTTAATCCACGTAAACAGGGGCAGGTGAGTGGACTGTGGAGGATGACTTATTCATGGAGGCCTATCTGACCGAGACCTCCTGGTAGTGGGGGAGTAATGTGTGCCCAACCGCTCATCAGGCTGATTGCGTGTGAATGTCACCATGCTCGATTGCTGATCTACACCACCGAGAATTACAGGTGGTCGAGTCAACATAAAGACATTCTGTAGGAGGAGCTGATGAAGGGGAGTATGTACAGAATGAATGTGTTGTGACATATTTCTACCAGCAAACTCTTTTTTTTCAGTTAGCATATGATTATTGATCAACACACTTGGAATCCATATTTTTTGCAAGGTAATAAAATAAAATGCATAATTAAATTAAGTGAGGTTCCCTTTGTTGTGGCCGGGAAAACTAAACATGGCTCCGTACTAAAATTGACTATTTCATGGAGCAGAGACACATTTTCTTTTTGTCTCATTTATTTTCATGTAAAAAAAATGACCTACGTGTTTCATTTAAATGGGCTAACATTGGTTGAAATGCAAAAAAATATATATCTAAGCTTAAAATAAACTTACAATGAATGGTCAAGTCAGCACAAAAGTCCTAAAGGTATTCAGAAGCAAGGAAAGTTAGAACTGTACTCATGGCCGCCGAGATAACTGATAATGATACAGGCATGATGAGACAGTAAATGGAATGTGGGTTGAGATGGTTTAGTCAACTATAATAAGCCTGTTTCCATGACATTTATATGGCTGTATTTCACCATGATGCAGGTTCTACAGAGTCTCCTCGACATATTTCATGGCAAACTTAAAAAAGCTATTAAAAAGCATCACAGCATTCTTGTGCCACAGTGGGTTTACCTGCACCTACTTCAACTACATGTTATATATGTACACAATGACTTTGTATTTAAACTCTTTAGAGAACATGGCCAAAGTTGTTATTGCCTCCCTGCTCGAACCTCCATCAATCAGGGAACATGTGGAGCGAAGAACAGTGTTTGGCTACCAGATTTCAAGGAGAATATGAAAAGAAAGATTGCTGAGCATCTATTACCATTTATCTGACCAAAGAACTGACAAAGAACCTGAACTAACTTGCTCACTGGAGCAATTGAATAAAACTGAAAAACAGTGAACGAAAACAGAAAAGTAAGGTTGGTAACAAAAGAAACAGCTACCACAATAACAGCAGTGGTGAAGGTGGAGAACATTATTAGTTAGAGACAGAAAGAATGGAAACGCTGGCCCCAAACTGCCAACATCTCTCGCCACAAAAAATACCTCTAAATGAAAAGGCAACATGTCAGACAAGTAGCTCCTCTCTTTCACTAACTCCCTTTAGTTTCTTTCTGTTTTCTTCCTCCTCCTCGTCTCGTCTGTGACGCCTCACACCTCTCTGTCACCGAGCGAGGGCTGCCATGACAGTTTCAGCACTCCGTCTCCGTCTCCTCCGCACGCCGGCGGCGGTGCTGAGTCTGCACTCCTTCGCCACAAACACTTCTTCATTCCGTCTTTTTCTTCCCGCAGAATGATTCCTGTGCTCTGTATTAAACAGTCTAAATGAGGACATGCTTTTTTTAAGGCAGGAGCTTTGAGTGTACCCCAGTTTAAGTTAGATCGCAGAAGAAAGAGGACAATGTGCCGTCGCTTTCTGTCACTCCGACAGTCTGTCAGATACTTGTTTTCTCTGTCTCCCTCTGTGATGCTCTTATTCTACGTTTAATTGATGAAAACTTTTAGGAGTTACATAGACCAAACTTCTATGAAGAACTTTATTATACTGAGCATGTCCTCACTAGAAAAACGGTGCTTTGGATATTTGTTCAGATGGTTGAAACAACGTTTTCGTGACCAGCAACCGGTCTGAGTAATGTTTGTTCTGTCTTATCCTGTCTTCTGATTTGCCAACCATATCTCAGCGATCCAAATATGCCAAGGGCTTGTTGATGGTTGTTTCCTTAGTGGAAAAAAACAACGATCAAAGCTTTGTTGGAGGGGTTAAGTATAAAAACGTCATTCCCATGTGCAAGAGCCTGAACAATGGCAAAAGCAAAAATATCGACTGAAGTTGATGCAGATATAACAGAAATAATTCAAATCGACATATGTTTTTGATAGGCATGACAAACGTTAAATAGCAATAACCTGTAGTGCCACTTTTGTAGTGACTGAAAACTATGTTGACAGGACGATGTGTCAGTCACAACGGATTGGTTGGACACAATAACTCCCTATCAAACAGTAATAAGCTAACGCAAACATGATATCAGACTTAATGATAAAATGAAAGGAAATGGCAATTCTCTGTCAAATTATCGGTCTAGTCCTCTCCTATTGACATTGTATGTTTCTCTAAACCAAAGATACGTTGAATGACGACGTTTTTTAACTGAAAGTCTGTTTCATAAAAAATGTTTCATGTCAGTCTCATATCACGCTTGCAGAAACGCAAAATTGCATGTGGTTAATGTTGTGAAACGTTTGGTTAGGTTTAGGCAACAAAACAACTAAAGGTTAGAAAAAACATCTTGGTTTGTGTTTTAAAAATAATGTTCTAACGTAGCGCAACAACGTAACGCAACAACGTAACGCAACAACGTAACGCATCACGGCATAACAACTTCACTAGTGTCAGTAAATGACAACGGCCATTTGCAGACTGTCTTACATAATGTTACTATCAAGCATAACAACGGTAGGTAACAAGCTCAATGTCAATGTTTACTTTTGATTACACATGAGACACGAACAGCAATCTCCAGGGTGAAAGTCCAGTGTTTGTTTGTTAAAGGTTCATTGAAGGAAATGACAAATGATCAATTTGGCGTTTGAAAGGCCTAAATTAAGTCTAAACTTTATGAGAACTAAAACTTTAGGAAGATAAATAAAGGATTAGACATACTCTGAAACAGATGCAGACTCAGCGGAAAGACAGCGGCCTCATTGAGCGTCCAATGGTCAAAAGTGTTTCCAAGTGTCGCAGGACATACATTCCACATTTAATAACATTTTGGAGCCCGCATGGGATGCTCACATGGTAACACATTTTGGGCGGATCACAGATATTTCTAACGGACCCTAACTGAAAACAAACTAAATCTACAACCCACGGACCCTTATGGATATGCAGACATGGAAAGTATAATTTGCACTTTGTAATGTATACAATGTTTTTTATATAAAAAGAGGATGAGAACCTTGTTATGAAAGAGTATCTTGCTGAGGAGGAAACTTGTCCCCTTTAGACTCCATCCATACTCCTGCCTTCACGTCCTCCTGCGTGACAAACACTTAACAAGCATTTCACACACACACACACACACACACACACACACACACACACACACACACACACACACACACACACACACACACACACACACACACACACACACACACACACACACACACACACACACACACACACACACACACACACACACACACACACTGTCCCTTTGTCTGTGGGTGGAGTTACCTTTTAGATGTGCATCAGCCCGGACAGTGTGTGTCTGCCTCTGGGTCCTGGTCCCGGGTGTCTGTGTCAGGCTCACTGACACCTCAGTCACTTCGGCTCTGCAGCTGCACCGTCCCAGCCAGCGGGAGTGCCCACGCGGCATTTTGCGGGTGCAAAGGGTGACAGGGTGCATGACAGCGGGCGGCGTGGCACTTCCACTCCTGTGTCAGCTGTGAGAGTCCATTTGGCACCAAGCAAACAGAGATCCACCCTCAGGACTGAAGAGGAGTCACTCAGAGAGATAAACTGACCCTGTGCCACATTTGACAAGACTCTGTTTAAAACCTGGTCCGGCTTCATGTAGTGTGACATCTATACGGTCATAGTGAGAGTAAAGGACAGACTGAGAGACCAACCATACAACTTGCTGGATGCCCAATGGTCTGAGAGTCCAAGTTTAGCGGAAAAACTAAGAGAAAAAGTTCTCTATGGCATCAACTTTTTAGAGACAAATACACTGATAAAGCATTTTCTACAGAAAGTACAAGAGTGCAGTGTTTCTAATGTCTTCAGTTGAAGCTATAATGACCATCTAAACAAAACCCTATAACCTAAGAAGTATGTTCGTATTGCAAAATTCTGCACATCACAGTTTAAGTTGAATGACAACGTTCAATGCCAATGCAGGAGAGTATTTCATCATTGAAAGAGGAGCAAGAACGACGCTGAAGGCTTTTCTCAATGGAAAATATGTTTTTGCTCTCCTCCCTATTGACCTTCGGCAAGAGGTTTATTGACAGATAGTTTATCCAATCACCTGCCAAGTATTTTTGGAAGATTGCTCTTTTCCATACAGTTTCTCTAATGACTTAATTTGTTACAAAAAAAGAAACTAAACATTTCCCGTAATTTATGACTGATCCCTTTTCATGGCATCCTGAATCTCTGGGAAAAAGAAACAGAACTGTTTCATTCTTTTAACTGTTTACTACTAGGAATGAATGAATCAGTCGCTCATTACAAAACAACAGAACAAAATGTTTCAAACTTTAACCAGGGTGTATTCTAGTGTTTCTGTAAGTTTTTTTGTCCACCTATCCATGCAGATTTAGAATTTTACAAAACTATATTTCCAATTTATTTTGTCGGACAGTGAACTGTGTGGACTCTTGGTTACTTTTAAAGAAAAATAAATCAATCTGCATAGTAAGATATAAAGAGATGAGGGCTTTAAGGGATACATACTGGAGACTTAAGCAACGTGAGTGTACAGTGTCTTAGGTTGTGATTTTGTGTGTGTGTGTGTGTGTGTGTGTGTGTGTGTGTGTGTGTGTGTGTGTGTGTGTGTGTGTGTGTGTGTGTGTGTGTGTGTGTGTGTGTGTGTGTGTGTGTGTGTGTTTGGTGCAGGAAGTGAGTCTGTGGTATGGCTGCAGGCCAGGCTGAGTGGAATAATTGATTGCTGATTGACCCTCCACTGCCACTGAGGACAGTCCTCTCTACTGCACAGACTCCTCTGGTCAACAACATATGTGCATCTTCACAACTGTGTGTGTGTGTGTGTGTGTGTGTGTGTGTGTGTGTGTGTGTGTGTGTGTGTGTGTGTGTGTGTGTGTGTGTGTGTGTGTGTGTGTGTGTGTGTGTGTGTGTGTGTGTGGCTGTGTGTGAGTGTGTGTGAGAGAGAGTGTGCCATCCATCTACAAACCACAGCCACAAACCAACAGCTATTTGTTATGAGGAAATATTGAAGTTTCAAAAATAATGACTGGTTGATTCAGAGAAAATGCTGAATCACTTTTCTCTCACACACACACACACACACACACACTTCACATGGGGAAGTGAAACATGAATGGAAGTGATAGTGGTGGTTTGATGGATTCAGCAGGAACCCCACCCCTCTTTAAAAGGTTGACTCAGTAAATCACCTCGTGACCACCGTCAACAGGAAATAAAATGAGCTAAAACTGCCACCGAGCATAAAGAAGATATAAAAAAGACAAAAACAATGTTCAGCACAATAAGAAAATTATAACACCGCTTGTACAGTTATTTGTGATATTGCAAATTACCTTGATAACCGTTATTCTGCTTAAACGCTTTAAAAGAGAATATCTGGAGGTAATATCCCCTTTATGGCCCATTTTTTTTACCGTCTTTCAGGTAAAATGTAGTCCTTTTTGTGTGATTCACACACCACCCTCCCGCCTCCTCGTTTAGAGATCAGCACATCATCCCACCGGTCTCATTTATTTGTTTGTTTGCCGGTTAGGTTTGTTTATTGTATTTTCAAAGCACGGGACAAGGCTAGATTTGCTGTTTGGGCATATTTTCTCCTGTGATAGCATGTTTGAATTTGTCTACTCAGCATGCAGCGTGTCAGAGAGTGTGTATGTGTCTCAGTGTGTGCGTGTGTGTGTGTGTGTGTGTCTGTGTGTGTGTGTGTGTGTGTGTGACAGTATGGAGCCGGTGGAGGTAGGGCCATGCGTTCAAGGGTCGCAACAGCAGTACGCCACCACCGGTGCCAAATTGCTTTCGTGGGTGCGTTGGGGCAGGGACTGGCGGTGTGTTACCCCCGGTCCCCCTGCTCTGTGGGGGCTCATGGCCCCGGGTCACTAACTCAATCACCAGATCAGGTGTAATAATTATTAATACCCCGTGAGCGTTAACAGCACACAGGTGATTTATCAAAAATGTCGATTACATTTTGCGCAGGGTGACAACTTTTTAAAACTGGACGCCTCCCCGGGGAGCGGGCCTAACTGGAGCACCAGAACACTTCTGTGTGAAGCTGTGCAGGTTTCTGCTAAATGAAAAGGCCTGCATGGCATCAGAGAGGATACTATTTATACAGCCACCAATTGTTTGAAATCAAAGCGTCTATCACTTTCACTTCCTGTGCCTAAATGAGACCGTTTTAGGCTCCATTCACACCAAATGTAGGCATCGCGACAAAAACAACAGTGCTCCCTCCAACTCTCTGTGCATCACGTAGTCCAAAAGTCCCATGAATCAGGGCACATTTCGGCCATGGCAATGCCTTGATTTACATCTGGCAGTCCTGCAGAACTCACAGAACTGTAGTAACTTACCAACTCTCATTTATGTCACGAAACTAGGGTTTCTCTTGTGCAACACAAAGCAGCGATGGAAACGGCCATATCGATGGTTTAAGAGTATGACTTGTTAAAGTTGCTAGCTTAGCAAGGCTTCAACTAATGCAGCATTAGCAGTTGACTGGAGACCAAGGCTGGACCGGCCCAGATCGGTCAGACAGCCTCGGCGCTGTCATGCTCACTCTGTCCCTCCTCGACTTCCTTGTCACATGCCTGCTCCTCCTCCACCTCTGCCACCCTCAAGTTCCACCTGTTGCAGCACAATGTCGGCCACTGCAGATGTTGAAGCTGCTGCAGCCCATGCAGCAAACATGTCTGTTATGTTTACACATTTTGCGGCATCCGCTTCCGTTTTTTCTTTCTTTCTCTGCACCCACCTTGGGCCTTTGGGTTATCCATTTTGATGCCATTTATAAATCAACAGATTTAAGGCTCTGAACTGGGACATCTGACATGATAAACAGAGAGGATAGAGGGCTGGGGCCTAGAAAGAGATGTGATTGGGCCAATGGGCCACTGTCCCTGCATTATGGGCCTTTTTTCATTTTTAGCAAAAATGTAATAATATCGGCCCCAAGGTGTGTCGGCCCACAGGGAAAATGTCCCATATGCCAGATTACCAGTCCAAAACTGGTGGAGAGTGACAGAGGAGGATTTGTGTAAATAAATTGTATGGAGAATTTGTATGGAGAACTACTATTCTCTTAAGTGCTCTTAATCTCTTGACAAAGCTAAAGAACAAACTCTAACCACTGA
Organism: Anoplopoma fimbria; assembly: GCF_027596085.1. NCBI lineage: Eukaryota > Metazoa > Chordata > Actinopteri > Perciformes > Anoplopomatidae > Anoplopoma > Anoplopoma fimbria. Next base: position 6,612,774 of record NC_072456.1, read on the forward strand.
CGGATACCTTTTCTTATCTTTTCCAAAAACTTACACTTTTTAATTATTATTACGTATAAATTGCAGGGCGGTTGAAGGTTTGCATGATGTTTTCTTTTAGAAACTACAGAACTACATTAATTAATGTTCTTTGGAAGAACTTCTGTCCCAGTGAACCCCTATAGATGGGAACCAGAGTCAATCGAGAGAGTAATAAAGTGGCTTTACATATAAGGTACTGATTAAAAAATAAGTGAATTCAGTTTTCTCTAAATAATGCACGGGTCTCAATATTAACCGGAAACCAACCAAGACTTTTGACCTGGAATTCTATCATGGTGTTTTTCTGTGTAAGTGATTTGATTAAACACAACTTTATTTAGGAATATGCACCATGCAAGCCCAATGTAAACTAACATACTCAGAACTGCATTTTGACACAGGGCGGTCTAGAAGAAAGGACCATGGTTGGTTTTTCAAAGGGCCAGGGGGTAATAATCCAGGCGCGACAACAAAACAACAACAGGTAGAGAAGGTGGAGGCTGAGCTTGTTATCGGTCTTATTAAAAATGATGTGACTCTATCAGCTACGAGCTGCTTCCACAGTGTTTGTCTGGACACTCTGTTTATGGGTGTGTGAGTGTGTGTGTGTGTGTGTGTGTGTGTGTGTGTGTGTGTGTGTGTGTGTGTGTGAGTGTGTGTGTGTGTGTGTGTGTGTGTGTGTGGGTATACTGTAGGTAAGCTGAGCCGAAGAGACGCTGACTGTGTTGAATCTCAGCAGCTCCAGACGCCAGAGACACACTGCACCTCTCTCTGTACGTTATCCCCTCTCTCTCTCTCTCTCTCTCTCTCTCTCTCTCTCTCACTCTCTCTCACTCTCCATCCTTCTCGCTGCTTCACTTGTTTTGTTTCTCAGATGCAGCTCGGATGGACTCTGACCTGATTTATGGATAGAAAAGCCCACAGTATGGTCACGGTGATCGCTCTCTCTCCGTCTCACACACACATAAAAAAACATTTACACACACACACGGCACACGCCTGCTCATTCATTCCCTTGCATCTCAATCTGTGTGTGTGCCTGTGTGTGTGTGTGCGTGTGTTATAAGCACACACACACACACACACACACACACACACACACACACACACACACACACACACACACACACACACACACACACACACAGTCTCTCTGACTCTGAGTGAGGTGATGGCTGTCACACTGCTCAACGTTTCCTCTGAGTCAGCAAAAACAGGAAGGAGGAGGAGAGTGATGGAGAAGCTGAAAAGAGGGAGAGAAGGAGAGAGGAGGAGATGGAGAGATATTAAGAGAAAATTAAAATTTGAGGTGAGAGCTGTTTGTTTCTACCCCAAAAATGATTTCATCACTCAACAATTAAATCATTTTTTTAAGTTGGTGAAGAGAAAAATAATAAAAAAATATAGGCAAAAATATTGTCCAACTTAAATGGTAGTACGAGGAAATTGAATGTCCTGTGTTGGTATCACAAAGTGCTTTATGTGAATTGCATAGACAAAGGTTTGTACACAAGAATACAGGCAAGTAAGTGTGTGAAAAGAGCTTAATGTAAGTGACACGTGTGGATAACGGTTTAATATCGGTACTGACAAATTATTTTATGGGACAGAAATGTTGGAAATTACATGTTTACAAGGACACAAATGTGAAATGGAAAATTTTAATTATACATTTTTGGGGGAAGAAGGAAAAGGTAAAAACTGAAATGCACCTGTCTCTCCGGCTCTTTCGCTCACACATGCACACACTTAATTATTCAGAGCACCACCATCACAAGATCTTAAACACATTAAACTATTAATATGCCTGTTTTGGTGTGACCATATTTAGCTTATTTGACATCCTGAAAGAAGGATTTGTCATTTTTTTACATCTCGGTTTGACACATTTTTGTGACAACTTTGCTTTTGTTAAAATAAAGTACTTTAAACTTAAAAATATCAAAATGACACAGAGCAACAAACACATCAACGGGCTTGAATCCACATATTGACTCTCTGTTATTGACACAGTCTATGGCCTTCGCGTGCGTGACCACGCAACACTAACCACGCGCGCGCACAGACTCTCAGTCACACACACACACACACACACACACACACACACACACACACACACACACACACACACACACACACACACACACACACACACACACACACACATTCTCGGTGAGTTATAAAAATGTGTGTGAAGTGAGCCGCCGCCACCGACCAGCGGGCCTGACGGCGCTGTCACATCAGCACCAACGCGGGGTGGAGGAGGAAGGACAGACCACTTAACGCAGTTAAGGGCGCGTGCACGCGAAGTGGAGATCGAGGGTATCGCGCAAAGCTGCCCTATGGACACAATCAAAACATAGAGAGAGAGAGAGAGAGAGAGAGAGAGAGAGAGAGAGAGAGAGAGAGAGAGTACAGTAGAGTACAGCTCATCTACCTTGTTGTTCGGGGGCAGGAGGAGGAGGAGGAGGAGGAGGAGGAGGAGGAGGAGGAGGAGGAGGAGGAGCAGAGAGCAGGCCGGCTCCATCCATCCATCACCGGCTGATGGGTGCACAGAGGCCCGCTGACAGGCGGTCAAAGCCGAGCTCTACGGGGCTGAGGAGCAGGGCGGCTGATGCCCTTAAACACACAAATTACTGCCGGGAAACATTCAAAAATTAAAAAATCGCAAAAAAAGAAGAAAAAAAAAAACGAAAGTAAAATAGGAAACTAGAAAAGCACAAATTAAGCGACAAATGAGGATAGAATAAGTTATTATTTGTGCCGCCTTTATAAGCCTACTGCTAGGGAAAATATTAATAGCAAAAATAATATTAAGAACAACAATAATAATGACAATATTCATAATAAAGATTCACTCACAACATCTTCATTACATTATGATTTGTTGAAACTTTCGTCAACAAATCCTTACAGCTCATTATATAGCTTACTGTCATTAATTAGACCTAATTAATTATCTGGACTATTTATAATTATAACTTTTATTAGTATTACATTAAAATCATATTTTAACACTTAATATTTATTTTTATTTGTATAAACCGTACGAATGTCTATAAAAGCAGGTTAAACTCGAGTACCTATTTTAGATTTTTCTTTTACAAATATGAACATAATTATTTATAATAATAATAAATATTATAAATCAAAAAGGCTATTTAATTAACTGTTGGGCTTTAGTTGTTTTTTTTTAAAACACATTCATAAAGCTGCGACGAAACTCCACTGGCCTAAAATAAGAAACACATGTATGACATTCTTACATAAACCCAGAGCTTCAATAATTTAGAGGCAGGAAGCCTTCTCGTTTGTTTGTTTCAAAATAAAACGTTTTTTCCCTGTAACAATGACGGCAGCAGCAGATTTGGGACAGAACTTTTTATTAAACATTATGAAAACAAGAATCTCAACAACGTTCCACTTTGTAGGTTTTTCACTTGTAGACACGTTAGGACACGTTCATTGAATAAATATAGAAATTATATGTACAGATATACATTAACAGCACTGTGCAGAAGTTTGCTTTCCTTTGTATCTCCTTTTTATGTCTCGCAGTCTTCTTCGATATCAAATTAAGATTTTTCGGCTGGAATTGCTTTTGTAAAAAAAAACAAAATAAAATTTTCAAATAAAATCAATCACAAAGATATTAAAACAGAGAAGGTTACTGAAGGAAAAGTGTTCCTCTATATTGTTTTTAAAACCTTAAATCAGATGAGTTACAAGATTTATTTTGTTCATTTTTGTTCTTGTGGCTCACACCAATACAAAATATAAATCTCCCATTTATTTTTGCATTTCCTAGTTGTTGTTTTTTCCGTGGCATTTTGATCTAAATGTAAATAACACCAGCTTCTCCCTTCCTGCAAGTTTCCGCCATCCAACAGGTATAGCCTATAGTCTGAGCATCGGACACTTCTGCACAATATTGCACATATATCTAGGCAGCAGAAAACACACGAACCAGGGAGTTCTCGTTGACAGAATAAAGCATCGAGTTACTCCAAGAACAATGAGCTCTATACCACCAGGCGAAGTCTCCTCTTTTCAAGCAAGCAATCAAGCATCCTCCTAGCAGACACAAGACCGTGTTAAGACAGCGGGCTGCAGATTATAAAAACCGCAGGCCCTAAAAAACTCTCCTCTAGAAATATTCAAAGTAAAAAACAACAGAAAAAAAAAACAACAAACTAAGTCTTTTTTTAATCATCGGGTTGGTGCATAGAGTTTTAGCAGCGAATGCAGTCCTTGTCCGTCTAATAAACGAAGCTTTTCGCCTCATCAAATTTACATCCAGGTTTTTTAGAGAGTAACAGATCAAAGGTCCTATCAGTAGAAAACAAAACGTTTGTCCAGTTTGATCTCTTCTTAGTGCAGTATAGGCTTGCCTTTGACATTACACATGTTCAGTAGGAGGAGGATACCATAGACGATTTGCATGCTGTAACATACAAACATTTGTATTAAGACATGTCGAAGAATCCAAGCAACGAAAGCAAGTTATCTTTAAAAAGAGGAAAAAAAAGGGTAAAATAACACAGTTAACTGTTTTTCTCTACACATTATATGTACAGGTGGAAATAAATACAGTCTAAAATCTGGCTCAGATAATCTCTTTTTGTTCGTTTTTTTCCTTTTTCTTTTTCAAAACAATAGAAAAATTGATTGAAAATAGCAGTTAAAGACGCATCCATGTTTTTTGTTTTTTTTCTCGCAAGTAGCAGTTTGGTTTTTGCACGTTTGTCCGCAGTCCTTGCACCTCTCGGGGGGTTTGAAAGTTTGTGGTTCTTGCATACCCAGGCCTTATTGATGGCTGAGGAGGAGGAGGTGGAGGAGGAGGAGGAGGAGGAGGAGGATGAGGAGAGAACCATGGGCCATGCTTTCCATACATGTGGAAGGATTCCGGGAGATGACTGGAGGTTACCATACATGTCCTGCATGCAGGGTTGCAAATAGGGATTTGGGGAGCTATAGACTTGCAATATTGAAAGGTCACGTCTCTGCATCACAGACCGCCTCGCTCTCACACAAACAGTCTGTTGAGCTTTCTGGAGCCAAAAAGAGAGAGGCGGTGTATTGCTTTTTCTGCTTCTATTTCAGTCCGATCTGATCCTTTAAGAAAAATCACTCTTTCTCCCACTTTTAAGACAAAATCATCTCCCTCCTCTCTCTCTCTCTCTGAATTAAGACAGTCATTAAATGTCCGATTGGTTCAATAAGACTTCTGCATAAGAGTTCTGCTACACCAGAGGAAAAAAAAATAAAATCTACAGGTTAAGTGATCCCATGTGCCCACCTGACAGGTTGTAGTGAGCTGACAGAAGTTTAGCCAAAAACATCTTGAAAACTCACAATGCGCACAAGGATTACTTTTGTGCGCATCTAATATGCGTTGTTTGTTTACTTGTGAGTTTTGAAGTCTCTTTCAAAAGGGAATAACTGTAAACAAAATAGAGACGCAGAAAAATAGAAATGAATGCAACGAGGATTGTTTAGTCGGGGCTGTAATTCAGAGTCTATGCTATACACCTCGGCAGTCTCTCACATGAAGAACTCAGCGTTGGCCTGTTTCCCGGACGGATCTCTCGTGTTCCCGGCTCCACCAGCTGTGTAGGTCCGGCTGGCCAGCTTCTCATACTTCTCCTTGTAAAGATCCCTCTCCTTGGCGAGGCGCACCACGTCCTGCTTCAGCTGCTCCACTTGGCTCTGCAGCGTGCACTTCTCGGTCTCGAGCATGTGCCTCTGCTGCACGCGTTTGAAGCGGCAGGACTGCGCGTAGCCGCGGTTCTTCAGGGTGCGTCTCTTCTGCTTCAGGCGGATCACCTCCTCCTTGCTGAAGCCCCGCAGCTGCCTGTTCAGCTCCCGCACCGTCATGCTGACCAGCTGGTCGTCGGAGAAGCGGTCCTCCAGGCGGGCGTGGTGGTGGTGATGGTGGTGGTGGTGGCCCTGGTGGTGGTGGTGGTGGGCCGTCGACGCCGTGGACAGGTCCTCCCCGACGTACTGCTGCCCGCGGAAGCCGTCGTAGGCCTGGTGGTGGTGGTGGTGGTGGTGCGCGTTGCCGATCAGGGCCTCCACCGCGTCCTCCGGGGTCAGGTTGAGCGCCTCCGGGTTGATGTGGTGCTGGTAGCTGGGGATCCAGTACAGATCCTCCAGCTGAGGCTTGCCCGCGTTGCCGTGACTGTTGTTGTTGTTGTTGTTGTTGTTGTTGCTGCTGTTGTTGCTGCTGCTGCTGCTGTTGACCCCGCTGGTCAGGCTCTGGTTGGGCTGCGCGCCCGGGCTCGGTGCGCAGAAGCTCGGCGAGGAAGGCACGGAGGAGCAGGGCGTGCTGATCGGGGTGGAGGACAGGGAGCCCGACGGGAGGCGGTGGCAGTAGCGGTCGGCCTCCGGCGGCTCCTTCTTCACCTCAAACTTCATGAGGTCAAAGTCGTTGACGTACTCGATGGCCAGGGGGCTGTTCGGCAGCTCTGCGCTCATGGCGAGGTCGGTAGCCATGTCAGTCCATGCGACGACTCCTGCCCTCACAGCCAAACCGACGGCGGGCAGCCCTCTCGGATGCAGATTGCGAGCAGGAATAACAGCCTGTATGGTCTCTCTCTATATATATATATCTATATATATATATGTATATAGATAGACGCACGCACAGAGTGCACAGAGCTGCTGCTGCAGGGCCGGCGGGGTGGGAGGAGAAACTTATTAAGGTTGCTCGTCCCTAAGACAACTTCTATATATAGTGGCGTGAATATACGTCTGCATGTAAATGAACTTGTACACCTGCCAGATTGCCTCTGCTCTTGTTGACAGCTTATCCCAGGTCAAATGCACGCTTAAATACCAGGAGCCCCCGGGGCGGCCGAAACTCGAGCCGGGTGAATTTGGAGACACCAACCTGTCTTGTCCTCGTTTCACCTCTGCAGAACCACTTGCCTCCTTGTGATTAACTGTCCTCGGCTCGGCTCGATCAAGTAACAGAAGCGACTTGGTCGTCTCCTCCAGCTCGCTGCGGTTATAAATAAGTCCCCAGCATCCTCCTTCCTGAGCCTACAACTTGATCGCGAAGTCCCCGGTGCAGCGGGCTGAAGTCACTGCAGCATGGCCCGGATCGAAAGTTTCTCACACAATCAGATCAGACCTCTGTGTGTGTGTGTGTGTGTGTGTGTGTGTGTGTGTGTGTGTGTGTGTGTGTGTGTGTGTGTGCAGCAGGCGTGCGTAAAAATGCGTGCCAAAAAAAGTCCCAGGAATCCAACAAAAAATTGGAATGACACGTGCATACGTTTGCAAAGTTAATATGCATCTGAGACTGATCAGAAGCTGCAGGTAGGGCTCCTGGTTCTGGAGGCAGGAGGGTCTGGTCCCCTGGTTGCTGTGGTCGGTCCAGATAGCGGGACACTGACAGCTTCGGTCCCCCAAGGTCCTGTCCCCTCCTCACAGGGGACCTTACGTGTTGACTGTGTGTTAATATTATGCAAGAGGTGATAAATTCCAGTTGGTTATTTTTTGTTGTTTTTTTTTTTTCCTCCTCCTCACTAACGGGCCCCTCAAATAGTTTCTGTGGGCTCGTCCCGGTGCAACCAGCGGTGTCACTGAGGCGCTGCAAGGCAATCTGCTCTTATAAAGACAGCGTGGCCGGCGACTCCTCCCACACAGAGGTGTGCCGGGCCAATGGGAGGAGACCACAGCGGCGCATTTGCATTCACTCGATAGGAAAAGCACCAACCAACCCGGGTCTGGGAAGCCTGCAACTCTGGCAGCGGGGCAGGCCGGGCCGAGCGGAGCCGAACGGAACGGAGCCGAAGCGGAGCCGAACGGAAGCCGAGCGGAGCCGAACGGAAGCCGAACGGAAGCCGAGCGGAAGCCGAGCGGAGCCGAACGGAAGCCGAACGGAGCCGAGCGGAGCCGAACGGAGCCGAACGGAGAGCCGAAAGTGAGCGCAGCGCGCCGGGAGAACAGGTGCAGCAGATCCCCCCCTCTAGTGACCGAGCAGGTGCTACTGCACGGCGGAGGCGAGGAGTGAGACGAGGAGTGAGACGAGAGCTCCGGTGTATCGTTTCTCGGAGGGGAAATGTTTGACTGGGAACAGAGAAACAGTTTTTCACCGTTTTTAAAAACGGCGCGTCAGTTATGTAACGAGGCTTGTCAAGCATGTGTTTAGATTTCACGTGGAAGAAAAATGGCCCCCAGGTCGTTAATTCGTGGTACTTGTCAATGAATCAATGTATGTGAATATACTTTAAGACTCTTGGAGCCTCTATAATAATCTTATGCAACTCGAAACCCCTTTGATCTTTTTCAAATCCGTTGCCAACGGTTTGATCACCACTATATTTATACATATTAGGACCTTATAGCCTATACCTGGTATTGTGGTCCACACTTAAAAAGTATTAGGCATGCTTGATATTTAATTTAAGGAAACAATTTCAGTGAGTAACATAAATCCAGGTTGTGGTTGTTGTTTTTTGAAGTAGCCTAATCATTTCTGGATTATGAGAACAACCAACTAAATAATATACACATTACACCCCAGACAAATGAACCGATGAGGTTAAATGATATCATGATCACGTTACCTGGCCAAATGACACATAGAAGGAATATGACTCAGGAAACAGCCAATATGAATGACTACAATTTATACAATTTTAACTTTTAAAAAAATGAACTGCAGCTGAAATAAGAATATCTAAGTTTGAGCACAGAGTCAACTGTTACTGCTTCTGTTATTATATATGGCGTATGGGTGGTAACTGTTCACTACAACTAAAAGAGCAAATTAAACAACTTATAATGTAAGATCAAATATATCTAAAAATGTAAAACACATTCTACCCTCATAGCTTTATTAAAAACAGCTCATTGTCTCTACTTCACTCACTTATGTCTCTTAAAGGAATAATTCTGACACCACAAACTGACAAATTTATCAATACTGCTCGATTTGAGGCCGCGCGCCCCTCTGCCCAAAAATCAATCCGCATTTCCGCGAGGCTGTGACGAGGCCTCGCGGTGGCTGCGCGCGGGGTTAAGTATGATTGGATAGTCCTGGCGGTGGGGGGGGGGTTTCATTCGCAATTAACCACAAATTGCATCCCGTCTCATCTCCGCGGATCGACGGATAATTAAGCCCGGCCGCGCGTGCGTGTGTGTGTGTGTGTCTCCATTCTGGACACACATATAGGTCTTTATCTTGGGGGGAGCTTTTGTGGGAGGTGCAAATTGGAGCAGAATGTTGATGGTATCAGGGGAGCATGACTTAAACCCGGACACCGCTGCACCTGACCCCCCCCGGAGTCCCATCTACCCACCGAGATGTGAGTGATATATCTGCGGGAATTAAGTGCCTATCCGCGGGGGTAAAAAAAAAAAAAAAAAAAAAAAAAAAAAAAACAGGTGGCCGTAAGTTTAACTTGGTCAGATTGTGAACAGGAAAAAAAACCTTGCAGCTGCTGAGCTTAACTTCCAGTCCGAAATGTCCATGAAATACGCCCCCCCCCCCCCCCCTCCATCCCAGCCCCCCAATACACTTCCTCAAATCTGCTGGCGAGGATGAAAAGAAGAGTATGAGATGAAGGGATGGAAATCATATCAAGGTATTTTAAGTTTAGGTGAGCTAAGTCATTAGGAGAGGTTTTTCTTTTTTCTTTTTTTTTTTTTTTATCAAATAAGCAGGAGCTGGCCCCCTAAACGCCAAGCTAAGCATTCTGCATTGAAATGGCACATTTAAGAAGATCTGCTGTGGTCCATTCATTGTCAGGGGGAAGGGGAGTGTCTGCGGCCGAGGGCTTGAGACATACATTTTTTTTTTTTGAAGTCAGGGTTTTCATTGTCCCTTTGCATATTGGTACTTCGCTGCAAGTGCATTTCTACCCGATTTAAGCGAAAACGGACATCAGCAAGGTGGAGGATCGACGGTGGGCTTTGAGCTGCCGGCGAGGCGAGCTTTGAGCTAAAGGTAGCCAGCCTCCAGAACCAAAGAGACCGGCTCCAGGAGGTGGCTCGGGGTTATCTGAGGCCCGAGGGTTTTTAATGTCACTAATGCCGCTGTAGAGGAATCAGCTTTAATTGTGACACACATGCTTGCATGTGCACGGACAGTGAAGTTAACAGGGAGGCTTACTTTAGAAAAGCAGGAGCTCCACCACATGTAGCTTGCATAGAAATCATGTTTGTTGACATGAGAGATGAAAGATTTTGGGTCTCAAAGAAGCAGAAAATGCGACAACATAGAATCTGGGTGAAAAAAAGAAGGAAATTTGAATCTAAAACGTAACTGTATGGACCACCATTTGTTTTAGTGACGGGACTCTACTCACCAAAGATCTGGGAACAGGGTGACAGGCCCAAAGACGACGTGAAACCTACCAAGACTGGAAAAAGCAAATATGGTAATGTTTCCACTAATATACACATATTCTTTAGTTTTGACTACACACCGGACAAGCCAGTGAACACAGATACAACACATTGGGCAAAAGGTGATGGGTTGCTGAAACCGTTAGAAGACACATAAGAGGTCATTCATAAAAACTTCAGATGAATGTTGGTCTAAAACTAAAACTTAAAGAGTCGTCAGTTTAGGTTTAAATTTAAAGTTTTCAATTCTAAAATATTGAACATGTTTCAGATTACCATTTGACAAAAGAAATTGGATCAGCAAGAGTGACGGTGTGATAATTTGGGGGTTTAGGAGAAGTCGTGGTGGGTTAGTCCGGGCCGACGTGGGTTAACTTAGTCGTGGATTTAGTTGACAGAACTTCTAACAATGTGCTGGAGATGAAAAGAACAAATGGAAGGGAAACAGCAGCGCCAATAAAATCCTTCCATACTGCCTTCATCCTTCAATGCCTTCATCTACCAACAGACAGTTGGTGTCGACCGTTTTCACGTTAAACTCATCATCACATGGATCAGAAGGTGTGTCGCCATCTTAAAACAGAGTTGAACAGGCTGTAACCAGGACGGTCAGATTACCTAGACCCCTTTATCAGGTCAAACCGAAAGAGAGAACCGATAAACAGTGTGAGTGAATTTTTAAGAAAATGTTGAGGCACAATCAGGGCTGTGTTTCTTGTGCTTTTAAATGTTTCCTACCACAGATTTTTTTAGCCAGTGCCTCGTTTTATGCTTATGTATACAAAAGGAGAAGGATAGACATGTTTATTTATATATATATAAAAAAGAGGATCAGCCAAGGTTGATGGGGGAAGAACCAGGAGAAAGTTCAAACTGTATCGTGTCTTTGTAGCTTATCAAGGGTTGAGTGACCTGGAACAGATGCTTAGTCACACTTTTGAGGGACTTTTTCCTGCCAACAGCTAAAAAAAACTTTTCATCCATCCATCTATCCATCCATCCGAGTACAATGTTATTATAACCAATAGGAACGACGGCCAATGAGCTGAAAATGAATGCGCTGAAAGTTGTAATAAAATGGAATAATACTTGAAAGGCAGCAAAGCTCAAAAGGTAAAGCTTACAGAAAGAGAAGAGTATTTTTGAACATGTGTACCACACACACACACACACACACACACACACACACACACACACACACACACACACACACACACAAACCTGTTCATATTAATACTCTCCAACACACACACACACGATGAAGAATCACAGTTGACCTTTCTTTGTGTCTCTCCGAGTCTACGTGGACGGATGATTTCTCTCCCTCCGTCTTCTCTCCGTCTCGTGCGCTTTTACTAAAAATTGAAATATTGATCTTAATTAGAGTTTGCCGAGCTCAGCAGCTCGCGTTGAGGGTTTTAGACACGAGGCAGCAGACATCTGTCTAAGGCACTTACGTCTTCAGCGCAGGAGAGGAGCAACGTGAGGAGGAAGGAAAAAAAAAAAAAAAAAAAAACGTGTGGTGAGAAGAGAAGAGTGATGGCTCCCTGTCTCCTGCCTTTTCTTAGAAACATGTCGAGCTCTCCATCTCCGCTCGCTGCTGTCAATACATGGGAGAAAATAGAGTTGAACAGTCATGCAGGCACCCGCAAGCACACAGACACATACGCCAACACACACATTAACAATTTCAATATCCATCCTGATTAAATGGCAGTATGTAACAATCTGAACATGAACTTAAGTTTTCCAAGTTGCCTCACAATCATCAACCAACTGATCTCTCTCTTGTGTTTGAGGCCTGGTCCACAATAATGCTGATAAATATGGGAAAAGCAAACACATGCATTTTTTTTTTTTTTATCTTCAAAATCACTTTTGGTAAAAGAAAAGTGAGATTGGTTTCTTCCAAAAACATTGTGATTGATATAGAGGGAAAAGTTGGTGTAAGAATGGCAAATATCGTGCAATCAACTTTATCACCTTTGCCTCTTTGGTCTCTCATCTAATGCGTCAGCTGTTCCTGCAAGATAGGCCTAGTCTCAGACTTAAGACTTAACAGTGTCTTTAAAGAAACAGTTCAGAATTTTGGGAAAAATACATCCGATCGCTTTCTTTCCCAGAATGAGATGCAAGGACTGATGTACTGTAAATCTGTGCATTTGGTACGGAGCTGGAGTCGGGACATGATAACCTAGCTTAGCATAAAAACCAGAAGCAAATGGAAACAGCTAGCATGGACAGCTAACCGCGCTCTGTCAACAGTGAGAAAATACACCTACAAAACCTAAGAAGCTTGCTATTTGACTGTACATAAACTGAAGTGTAAAAATGACATTGTGTGGTTTTAGCCGGAGTTATGCGGTGGAACTATTTCATGACAAAAAAACGCTGTTTGCAGTGACTGTGTGTACTCTGCAGTCATGTCGCCAAAGTGATGTAGTGATTTTTGTACCATCTTTTTGTACCATCGGGCCTGAACGGAGACAAAACCTCACCGACTGTATCTGGCAACCTGCTGTTGTTCATCAAGAAATAGTTTTCGTATTTATTTTCTCCAACAACCTCATTTTTTTTTATTTTTTTTTTTACATTTTTCGTACGTAACATATATGTGCAGAAACACTATGGAAATGTTTCTTGTTGTAGACAAAAAGAGAAGGAATAAAAAGAAGTAAAACCTTTTTTAGTGTTTGAGCATTACACTTTGAATGGGAAAATACAAAAAACAAACACTTTCACATGGGTGGACCCCAGACTGAGACGTAAACTGTTATCACATTTCTATGCATCGCCGTCGTGGATTAACAGATGTGTATTGTGTCCTCCTAGCTGTGTATTAATGCTGTATTGCTCCCCTGTGAGTGTCACGCTGCTCGTTTGTCGCCGTGACAACACCTCAGTTAAATAGCGTGGTAATGCTGTAAATATGAGGCTCCACACTCTCACTTACACACACAAACAGCGTATTAATAGTTTTATTAGCAGGGGCCTGAGAGTGGTGGATGAGTGACTTATCTCAGCACCCTCTCTGTTACAATGTACACACTGACAGTCATTAATATCATATACACACAGAGATGAAGAGAAATAAAGGCAGATGAAGGATAGAGTTAAGTGTTGTGAGGAATGAAGGTTAAGCCAAGTTTATATGATGTGAATAAATGTTTAAAAACACTGTTGTACATGTCAAAGGGGATCATCAGGGATCCAGGCTTCATCTTTGTTTTTTAACTTTAAAAAACTTGATTCAACAATCAGTCGAAAATAGGAAAGACTTGACCAATCAGATTGACTACTCTTCCCTGGAGGACACTCCGGAGTTTTAGGAAGGCATTCGTTGAGCCACATTAGGACTGGATTTGTTTCTCTACAGGAGGTGGTGTGATTTTAACATTGTATGTGCTGGTCAGTGATTTTAGTATGTATTTGGACAAATTGTCACAGCTACCTCGTTAAAGTAAGGGTTATTTTTAATTATTTATTATGATTATTTATTTATTTTTAATTATAATTTTGTATTTAAGAGTGGATCTCTGAGTTTTCTCCCATGCATGAATAACTTCTTATCTTCATTTTTTCAGTTGGATTTTTGCGCGAAAATGGATGATATTTTGATGGTATTTTTGGTCATAATGTGGATGGAAACATGCTTACTCAAAACATACAGGCCTATTTGGGCACCAATAAGTCTGCAGAAAATATATTAGGAGAGCAAGAGCTCAACCAATTTGCTACGAAGGTAATGTTTTTTGTCTTTTGGCTAGTCGTGCAGAATGTCCATGTCTACTACACACCATATCCTTTAACTTTGTGATGGTTAGAATGCCGTCAGGAACAGATTACTTAAATTGGGGCTTTAGTGTGAATGGAAGCAAAGGAGAAAAGGATTTTGTAATACAACCTAAATTACTTTGGTAGTTTTAGTATAAAGCAAAATAAAAGAGGCTTGTTTCTGTGTGTGCAGGCGTTCTCTCAAATCACACGCACACACACTTGCAGCATGGTGAGGATGATGTCACCGTCCGCTCATGTGTCTTGTCCCCCGGGTTTTAAATTGAGGGGCACTGCTGCTTCTGTCACCACCTTCCAAATGAAAACTCTCACAAACATGCTTGGGTCATGTGACAACACCGCCGCTCCCAAAGAGAAACGCACTATAAACACTCTCACGGCAGTGACTTCACGTCAAAAAGAGTCTGTGAAACAACACACGGTTAAGAGTTGATATTTTATTTTTATTTTTAAAAATTTACACAACCTGATGAGAAAAAAATCGTACTGTTAACACCAAGATTGATATGTAAAACATATGTATATAGTATAGATATAGAAAATAAAACTTTCTGGCCCTGAGTGAAGTAATTCAGATGGAGGAGACACAGTTACACCTGTCAGGACAAACCTGGAGCACAGAAATCATCGATGAGTGCTTTTCAACTCCAGTGCTGCTGGTCTCTGTAGTCTCACAGACGAGGCTTGATCTGCAGTTTTTTCTCTGTCGGTGGGAGGGGGAACAAAAGAGAGTAAAAATGAAAAGAAGAGTATTGGCAGAAATGAAACGACAAAAAGACGAGGTGTGTGTGTGTGTGTGTGTCTGAGTGCTCGCTCATGTGTAACCGACTCGGATCTTCTGTGTGTTGAATCCACTGCTTAAACGCTGAGTGATGACATCTAAGCTGATGAGTAAATGAGGAAGAGGAACAGGACAACGGGGATGGATGGAGGTGTCTGTACATGAAGTGTGTGTGTGAGGTTGCAGTCTGGCAATGATACATTGCGTTGGAGCTAATTTATGCAAAGTGTAGAGGAGCTTCTTTGGCCGAGTTCCACCTTTAATGAGGCTCCGGGCGGTGCAGTGCGTTACTGAAGGACCGGAGCGTCATTAGAAATGCTTTAAGAGCGCAAACCGACCAGACAGAGCGGGAGGAGGGACGACGAAATGATCACGTCAAATCAAAAAGAAACTTATGAGGACCCATGAAAACATGTACAGCAACAATATAATTAGAGCTTTGGGTTTATGCGAGTGGAGAAGGTCAGAGGCCAAGATGACTCAGGTCAGGTCAGAGACTAAAGATAAACCATGAAAGAGAAGAAGGGTACCCTAAAAATAGGAAAGTAAGAGAAACGTCCTTAACTAATTTGTATTTTGAAACTATTACTTTTTGTCTTTGTAAATTATTTAAAAGATGATTAGCTTTGGGAAATCCTGGATATGTTAAGTCAGTAATTAAATATATATATATATATCATAGCATTATTTTACTTACAAAGTGAGTGGATTTACTCTTGAAACAACTATGTGAGGGGAACGGCTCAAAGGCCTAAAAAAAAAAAAAAAAAAATCTACAATGATCTCAATAACTAACTGCAGTTCAATTGTGTATGATGATCCATGTCCAGCTTCTCCACCAAAGTAAATGCAAATCTGTCATCTCTCTTGGGACATTTTAAAACCTTATTTATTTAAGGAAATTCCAAGAAACTCTTAAAAGAACTACAAAAATGATACGTCAGTTGAGTATCAGGGGAAACACACAATAAAATAAATAAATTGTTAAAAATCTGTCAAAAGAGAAGAAAAGAAAAATCTGAATAAAGGCTTAACACGGATGAAATGGATTAATTGATGCTTTGCGGTGCCAGCCAGCATGTGTGTGCATGTGTGTGTGTTTGTGTGTCTGTCCAGCAGGCAGGGGCAGGTGGATGGCTGAGCCTGGTGGGAGGAGGATGGAGGAGGTTGGAGGGGGAAGGCGGCCTCTCCCCTAATCCTCTATCCGTCACGTCTGTCAACAGAGAGCTCAGCTGTGCCTCCGTCCAGCCCAAAAGCTAAATATTATTACCTCTGTCCTCTGAGCATTATTACTCCTCCCCTGAGCATCATCACACTCTTAAGGCCCGGCTCTGATCATCATTATCTGTCTGTGGCTTAGACGAATCACCACTCCCCATTCTCATGAACTCAGGAATGATCCTGGGGGCTTTCATGACAAACATGATCCTTCCACAAAACATATCTGGACAACATGCCTGACAGTCAGCACTTTTACACTCCGTAAAAAGCCCTCTTATGGAACATTACATTTTCTTGACAACCTAGATGTATTTTGTCCAATCTGTCCCCATAATTCCTATCGATTAAAACATTTTACTTGCCAAATCTGGAGGTGTGGAGTCCAACAAGGGCAGAATAGGCAGTTGCCAGATCAGACGACGAGGTGTTAACAAACCCCAAATTTACCAGATTATCTAAACGGTTTATTTGGAAGTGAAAGTAGAATTGAATGCTTTCCTAATGTCAGTAATAATCCCCAATGCACAGAAAATAAATATGAACTAGGGAATCTGCAAAATCTAATAGAAGATTACTGTAAAAAAAGAAATAAACGTTTGTAATCAGAAAACTGTGATACATGACCACATTTTTCGTGTACACCGTAGGAGACACTGTTGGGTCATGCTTTTTTGGTTACCTTTAACCTGTGAGCTCTCGGCCCGCAGTGTTTCAGGTGCGTCTGCCTCCTCTGGTGAGCTGGAGAGGGAGATAAAAGACGGCAGCGCCAGAGGACCTTTGGTTGGAGTCCCTGGAGCTGCCTGACAGCCCTGCGGCATGGCGACAAAGAGGCGGGGCCTGGAAGAAAATAAATATGATAAACAGGAGGTAAAAGGATATTAAACAAGTGAAATGATTAAGATGATGATTCTTGTCATGTATGATTGACCTTTGAACAGTCTGCTTCCCTGACCTCTTAGAGGGCTCCTTGGTTCGGGCTCTCTTGGCCGGGGTGGTGGTGGTGGAGGTGGAGGTGTTGCTGGCGCTTCGTTTGGCTCGTTGGCGGTGCTGCAGCTTGCAGCGGGCCCCTCGAGGGCAGGATCCCGTCTTGGAGAAGTCTGGACACACCAGAGTGTGTTTCTTCTTACACTGGTGGTTGACAGACAGGGAAAGACAGACACACAGGATTTACATGTTACAGCTAACACTAAGAAATGTACAACTTGAAGTCACAGGCTGCTGAGTGCTATGAGGCCGTTTTACAGGACCAGGTAGAACCAACAGAATAAAAAAAAGTGTTCCCTCACGATCATGGCTATATACAGATACAAACAAAGTCTGAATTCTACGATAAAAAGGATGGAGTCTAACGCCTTTTACATCCTCTAAAGTCACAGATGCAAACATGTTAAAAACCTATATGGGATGCGTCTAGAGTAGAAATGTCCGTTTTTTATTCCCTCAAAGAGATGGGGTTCTGTCTGGAGTAGCGCTCCATCGATCTCACCACACAGCGCACAAGTTAAGGACTTGTGTGACGCCATTTCAAAAGGGAGGATGTATCCTGATCACTGATGTTTAGTTCCATTATTCAATCCACTCTAGTTGTAAGTTACTACTTTTAAGAGGCACTCTTTCCGTCCTCCCGTCTCCGTTAACAGGCAAGTCGAGCAAGTGGGTCACAGTTAGCGTCATTCAGGGGAGCATTGTGCATGAGGGAGCCAGCTTTCACATGCATGTTTGCAGCGGAGTGTGTATGACATTGTAATACGGGTGTAAATTGGTAGCTTCATTCTCCACGAGATCCGATCCCTCCCACCTGTCAGAAAAGCTAATTATATTCACTCTGGGGTACAGGCTGCGAGGAGTGTGTGTGTGTGGAGGGACTGGGGAGCAGATTGGTCCAGAAATAGAGTGTGTTTGTGTGTGTGTGTGTGTGTGTGTGTGTGTGTGTGTGTGTGTGTGTGTGTGTGTGTGTGTGTGTGTGTGTGTGTGTGCGGAGGGGAGAGGGATGTTGAGATCGATTTTCCAGGAACACTATGGACTCTTGGTCAACTCTCTCTGGGGCCCAGCAGCCCTGACCTGCTGCCACCAGAGCCCCCTCACACCCATGTTCCTGCACCCCTGGGTGCCAGGGGGAGTAAGGCTCAGCTCGCTGTCAAATGTTTCTCTGGATCATCTTATAGGGCTGCGGTTGACACAACGTTTCGATCAACAAATCAGATCCGCTGCTGGTGTCAGTAACAGTCATGGTTTTATATTTAGTGTCTGACATCACTACTGAACCTGTCAGCTCCAGGCCGGGAAATACGCTGAGATTTATCAGTCATCTTTTAATTGTGTTGTGGACATTTGTCTAAATACTTTGAATTGTAATTATTTTAGGGTTGCAACTTAATTTTCTTTTCTTTTGGGACTCATCTCTAAATATACTTTTTTCCCCACTTATTGGTTAGTGAAAAATGTCTTTAATAATATCTAAGAGCTGATGACAACGATATCTTTGAGATGCTTGTTTAGTCCAAATTGGCAGATACCCAAATTATATGAAACAAAATTTGTTTTTATTTTTACTTTTGGTCTAACTGGACAGCCAAAAGCAAAAAGAACATACTGTGTTTTTGAAAGTGACAATGTCTGTTAGACTTCCTATTTCCACCAGGGCTGCACAACTGACTGCATGATAACTGTGATCCTGGATTTTGCTAATAGGGAAATAAAACTTAATTTGCTGTGTTAATGACCATTTGCGCCTACTGAGATGCTTTAAACTGAGCAATTCCTGTCAACAGGTAAACTGCCTGAACAATCAGACATTTCAAGCTCTTTCTGATATCATAGTTCTGATTGCAGACCTGCATATGTTACGGCATTTTCTATGGAAGGATATCCTTTATTTATACTGTAAGCTGATGTGTTCTAGTTATTATTTTAAAAGAAGTGGCTTCAAGAAGATACATTGATTTGATGTAAAAAAAAAAATAAGAAAAAATGTTTATCTGTTAATTTAAAACATTTGACTGCATCCTTTCAAAGATATAACTATTGTCCTAGATTACAACTGGAATCTCAGTATTGATCTTAATTAATATGATGATTATATTAGCCATATTCCTTGAAATAACCATTCAGTCCAATATGGCGTAGAAAAACTACACATATGCATGTAACTTTGCAAACCTAAACACATATTGTAAAATACTGTGTTGCAACTTCAGGAGTGTGAGCCAAATCAAAATGTTGAGTTCTGTTCCGGGGACAAGTGTGACGGGAAGCACTTTCAGTGTGAAAAACAGAGAGTGAATGAGAAAGTGACTGTAAAAGCTCAGGCCACTCCCTACAGCTCTATACATCCTCATTTTCATAAAAAGACAGCGATAGAGAGAGAAAGAGAGAGAGAGAGAGAGAGAGCGTATGAAACAGGAGGAAAAAGCTAAAGTGGACAGAACATCTTTATCCCACACCAAGTTAACAATTTTCCACTTGATTTAAGGAATGCTGGGATGTCTCTGGGGCCTATTAGAGAGCTCTCTGCTGGGCCAAAACCAGGAGGAGTCAGCAGATTTACCAAGAGACTGAGAGAACGAGCAACAGAAGCAAGAAAGAAAGAAAGAGAGAGAGAGAGAGAGAGAGAGAGGTATGGAGGGTAGGAGATGGAAAAGACAGTAAAATATAAAAAGGGGACAGCACATGCATTTTATCTCTTGGGCATTAAGCCGACACTCTCGTCTTGGGCAACTTACAGTGAGTAGAGCAGAACAATAAATGAGCTCAGAGTCTGAACATAGAGAGGGTAATGTTAAGAAAAAAGAAAGTTCACGCCGTCACTTCATCTTAGGTCATGTTCAGACCGACATAAGCACTGGATCAAAAAAAAAATGTTGCCTCCTCATTCATTTCAATGAGACTCCTGTGTTGATGCATGGGGATGGACCACAGATTGCTCCATTGAAAAGATGCAACATTGTCCAGCAACTTCTGCTGCAATGCCAGGCAACGTTATCAGGAACTATAAAAAAAATATTAGCACTATAAAAAGGCAAATAAAGCTTTTGCAGGAAACACATTCAAGGTAGAATATGTAACATGAACGATGAACTGTTTGCATTGTGTATACAAGATGTGTCACATAAAGTAGTCTAGGTAGTGTAGCTAAGCCCCGGGACATGATGATCCAGGAAACAAATGTGATAGAATGGCTGCTTCTCTTTAGATGCCAATGTGGGGAAATGGGACAGTTGCCTGCTCGGAGTCAACACATGTCAATGTGCTGCTAGTGTGTGTGTGTGTGTGTGTGTGTGTGTGTGTGTGTGTCTCTTTAGTAAGTGCAGGGTTTTAGAGTACAAAACTCACATGGAGCTAACACTATGTTTTGCATCTGCACGGCAGGAGTAACTCTCAGTAGACACGCGCATGTTTGTGTGCACTTCCACATTTGTTTTAACTGTCTCAGCATATGTTTGGAATACAAATTGGGTAAATACATGTATATGACACTGTAAAGCTTTATTTTTTAGATGATAATTAATGAAAAACTACTTGAAAAGGGTGAAACCACAGTCAGACAGCTCCCTATTATCTACCACCGCTGAAAAGGTTTCAACAGGCTGAATCAGCCGGATGGCCATTGATAAGAGCCAATAAGAGATGACTATAGCCAACCTCGCAAAAACTATGGATGACAGTTGTCCGCATAAGGCTGACTGTCGGCCTATCACGTCAGGAGCATGGGATAAAATGGACGCGGTACACAAGCCACATTTGAGGTAATAAAAAGAGGGAAATAATTAAAAACTGCTAAAAAATTGATTTTGGGGGAGTGAAGACACAAGTGGGACCATAAGGAAGGCAGAGACGGATCCTGCGAGGTGGAGGGTGAGTGTGAGACAAAGCCAGGATGAGGCGGGAGGAGGATGGAGGCGAGGAGCAGACTTAACCCCTGAGCTGCTGGAGTGTCTGCCTGCCTGGCCCATAGTGCCATCCTCAGCAGTTTTCCCATCTATAATTACTGCCTGCTATCCATCATAGAGCCACCAGAGCCTCGCAGCACAGCGCTCCACACAACAACACACACACACACACACACACACACACACACACACACACACACACACACACACACACACACACACACACACACACACACACACACACACACACACACACACACACACACACACACACGGGGAAAATCACAGACCTAAGCACTTCAGCTAATAGAATAAATATTAATATCCCTTTTGTTTTCTATATCCTCATTTCCCCATGCACTATTTAAATGAGGTCTGACAGTGTGAAAAAGCATCTGTTTCACACTCGACGCTGGAAAACAAGCAGAGAAAGGAGGGGGGGGGGGGACAAAGGGAGGTAAATAAGCAAGAGGGGGAGGGGGGTGAGGCTGTGTTTGAGGTGGAGTGTGTGTGGGTGGGTGGGGGTGGGGGTCGCAATGTGTCACTCAGACACTACAGTTATGCCATTATGGACCACCACCCTCTGCAGCTGTTGCTGCCTGTGTGTAACTGTGTGTGTAGAGAAGATTGGTTACCAAAGTACTTGTTTACCTAAGCCCCACACTAACTTTAGTAGAACTGTATACATGTTGTACAATTTAATTATCCGTTTAAATTAACAACACAGCTTGGACAAAGACCTTAACGGTCAAGTGAGGTGTGAACATAACGCTCAGATAAAATCTAATGAGGTCAAACCAAGCTGAGACTGTGACATCTATTGTTTTTATCATTCCTTTCCATCCAGATTGACACAGGGGTTAACCAGCTATCTGAATGGGTCAACACGCATCAGCTGACCAGTGTCCATGACCCCCCCCCCCCCCGGTCAGACCTGTGCTGAACACTGGGCAGATGCTGCCTGGCTTTGGTGAACAGGTGTCTGTACTTGGGCCAGACCTCATTTGAAGATATTGATGTTTAAGTGTCATTTAAATGTCTCCTTGAAGAGAGAGAGAGAGAGAGAGAGAGAGAAAGCAGGAAAGATTCAGAGAGAGAGTGCAGAGAACTGAAAGTGACAGCTTACTTTATTTGGTGCTTTGTCATTCTGTGTAATTCTGTGTTTCAGCATAGCAAGTTCTAGATAACTAGTGGGTATCCAGTGAAATGTTTCACTTAAGATGACCATGCTTTTTCATATGATTATTGGTTTCCAAATTCAGTGTTTTAAGATTGTTTTTTGCTTTATCTTAAAACACCAAAAGTATTATGTATTTAAGTTGGTTAAGTGTGGTCATAATGAGCCTGTCTCAGATTGAGCGTCTTGGGTGTGTTTTTGTGGTACCTTCTCTCCTTCGGGACAGTAGCCTTTGACAAAGTCCTCACACACTTCAGCTTTGCGGGACACGTAGACATGACTGTAGGGACAGTCGCTGTTGTTACAGATTCCCTTCAGGAAGTAGGAACACACCGGCATCTAGAGAAAGAGAGACTTTTTTCATCAAGGGGAAAAACAGGTATTCTTACTTAAATTCTGCCATGTGAAAATCTGAACAAAAAGCCCTACTTGTTAAATCAGAATATAATGAGTCATCTGACTTGTGTTGCCCAAAAGTTTTTGGATTATTGGTAAAATGTCCCAAAAAACTTTGGTATCAATCTGACTCTGACAGAATCAATCACTTTTGATCTTTGCCAGTCTTCCTGAAAACATATCAGACAATAAGTTGAGAGGTTCTGATCGGAAAACAAAAGTCTGGTGCTTAAAACTGCAACCTCAAGATATTGTGTTCATTTTTTATTTTTATTTCTGTCCTCAATCAAGATCTTCCCCGAATGACTAGACCAATAAATAAAATGACAGGAGACTCTTGAGTTTGTTAGCAGACATGCTGTTCTAAAACCACCGTCATGTACACTTCAGACATGTCCCGTGTGCCGAGCAATCTGTCACACTGAGCAGTTAAATGACCTTAATTGCAGTTGACAGCGGCAGAGTGAGAGTGAGAGTGCGTTTTGACAGCATGTGTGTGTGTCTGCAGAGAGATCTACGGTTTGGTGTGCGTGGGTGAGCCTGGTGGATGCCGGTCTAAATATACCTCTGAGGGGGGATTCTGTGAAGAAAGGTGGGGGTAGTTCGGGGGAGGCGGAGGGTGAGAGGGACTCCACCTTGTTGGGATGAGATCAGTTTGATCTAATTAACCGCTACAGAAATATTTATCCAGGCCGCAGCTCGTCCAGCTCTCATGATGTGTTTATGTGCTCTGGATGTGTGCACAGACTGGGCCAGTGGTGGAGGGACAGGGGGAGAAGAGGGTGGTGCATATCCCGGCATCCACCCTTTAAAAATCAACCCCGCCTCACCCCCATACAGTCCTGTTTAAGGGGCCCACATGAAATGAGAGCAGGAGTATCCTGTGGAGGGATGGGCCAAAGGTTTAGGGGTGAGGAGGGGAGGGGCTGTTTGAGAGGTGGCATTACAAACAGACAGCTGGGCTCTCAGCACTTACAGGCCGCAGGGTGACAGCCAACACAGGTGCAGGGCATTGTGTGTGTGTGTGTGTGTGTGTGTGTGTGTGTGTGTGTGTGTGTGTGTGTGTGTGTGTGTGTGTGTGTGTGTGTGTGTGTGTGTGTGTTCTGTGGGTGAGGCAGAGCACCTGTTGAAGGTTGTTTGTCTAAAGGAAAAGAAAGGAGAAAAACAAGAACGGCTTTCCCTTTTTGAGTGGTTAAACTTTACCGGCAAGGATGCTCACTAAAACACACACTTACACACAATGTGATATGACTGAATTAAAAACAAACTAATACATACATATTATCAATTTGAATTGTGGGGGGGCAGAGACGCTACATGCATAAAAAGTTCCTTTGAATCCCAAAATGTTTTATACACTAGTGCATGAAATGTAATTCTTGTCTCAAGTCATCTCACTTTTTATATATTTGTCCTGTTTAATTAAGAGTAAAGCCAGTTAAAGTTACTGGGCTGTTGGTTAACCGGTTCTGTGAACTTTATTTATGTGATTGGTTGTTGGGTTATTTATACTGTCTTTCTGAAAAGTAAACTGGGCTTGCTGGAGTTGAGGGCTGTGATAACTCTGTGTTACAAATCCTTCACTGGAATCATATTGTCACAAAATGTTATTTATATAGAAAATAGTTAAACTAATGATTTCAGGGAACTTTTCATTAAAAGCAGCTAGAAATGTGTTTTGCTGATGTGAAGAATGCAACACAGGAGTATAGCTAATTCAACTAGATGGCTTTAAATGTAATTTTGCATCCATTTTGCCTCTTTTTTGTTGTTTCTACAGTTACACACACACACTCACATGGTAGGCGGTGATGAGGACGGGGAAAACAATACACACAGATTCATCCTGCTGATCTGTAGATTGAACAGGTGACCTCCAGTCATAATCTCTAACATTTAGGCTGCTTGCCAACCCATAAGCCCCTCCCCTGTGCCCCTGAATCAGGTCAAGTCTTCCTCACTCCTTCTTGTGTCATGGAAAAAGGAGCCGTGCCCAGAACTCAAATACGATCCATGGTGACTGTACCCAGTAGTGCGTCATCTTATACCTAAACACCGTACCCAACCCTGGCCTTTGCAATAAGAACCCATAAAACACTGTGTTGTCCAACTCCCAGGTCTTGTGTGTGAGAACGTTACCTTCTCCTTGGCCACCTTATGAGAGAACTGGCAGGTCCCGTCTGCCTGCTTGCACGTCCCTCGCAGGAACCTGCACATGATCAATGCAAACATGTCTGAGAACACAGATGTTGGTTCTGGAAGTGTTTTTGCCAGGTCGCGCTTTGCAGGTTCTGATCAGAGCTATAATCAATTCCAACACTTTGTTGTTGCAATTTGGAACAAAAACTTGTGTCATAGACAGGCTTAGTACACTGGGTAGAAGCAATGGAAGAACATCCATCTTTACAGAAGACTAAAGGTCAGTACACCGATCTCTCGCCCTGAGTCTTCACATAATGACACAATGGCATGTTCTTGTGTGTTTACTGTATTCTACCTGGTGCAGACTGCAACCTTGTCTGGGTCGTGGATGTAGGGACAGCTGT
Organism: Anoplopoma fimbria; assembly: GCF_027596085.1. Taxonomy (NCBI): domain Eukaryota; kingdom Metazoa; phylum Chordata; class Actinopteri; order Perciformes; family Anoplopomatidae; genus Anoplopoma; species Anoplopoma fimbria. The sequence continues at coordinate 6,637,956 of NC_072456.1, forward strand.
TGCCCCGGTTACACTTGCCGAAGCGGTTGTAGTACATGCAGTACTGCTTCTGTTGCTTCTTCTGACGAGCGTGTCGGATTATGGCGAGGCTGCGCTGGACCGCGCGGCTTGTTTTTCAGAAAACAAGAGACAAACCACAGGTATCCACACATCAATAACAAGCAGCTAGTGGTAACTAAAGAGGACAACTTGTAACAGGGCTAAAGTTTCAACCCTCACCCCTGTGAGGAGCTCGGGGTAAAGGCATCTACCGTATGCTAATTTCATTTCTGAAAGATATCTTCTGGGTTTTACAGCCCTCAGTTGAGAGTGACGAAAGGCAGTTAATGTTGGGAGAGGGAGAGAGGGGGATCAAATGTAGAAGTCTTGGCTGGATTGGATTTCTTGGTGCTGCTGTCTTATGAAGAGAGCCAGTAGGATGGCCCACATACAAGTGTAAAAGTAGGTAAAAAGATGACGGATATGCACGCAGAATTGTTTGAAACACAGGCTCTGATGAGAACAGATGAAACAGGTTGGTGGTGTGAAAAGCTTACCTGGCTAAATGACGAGGACTGAAGGGCCGGTTGAAAGCAGGACTCATGGATGAGACCTGGGAGGTGCTGAAAGACCTTCCTGAATGTGGAGAATAAGGACATACAGTCAGGTCCATAAATATTTGGACATTGACACAATTTTCATCATTTTGGCTCCGTACACAACCACAATGGATTTGAAATGACACAATCAAGATGTGCTTTGAGTGCAGACTTTCAGCTTTAATTTGAGGGTATTTACATCCAAATCAGATAAACACTGTAGCAATTACAACAAATTATATACATGGTCCCCCCTTTTGAAGGGACCAAAAGTAATTGGACAAAGTAACATAATCATAAATCAAATTGTCACTTTTAATATTTGGTTGCAAATCCTTTGCAGTCAATGACAGCCTGAAGTCTGGAACCCCTAGACATCACCAGGCGCTGGGTTTCATCCCTGGTGATGCTCTGCCAGGCCTCTACTGCAACTGTCTTCAGTTCCTACCTGTTCCTTGGGCAGTTTCCCTTCAGCTTTGTCTTCAGCAAGTGAAATGCGTGCTCAAATGGATTCAGGTCAGGTGATTGACTTGGCCATTGCAGAACATTCCCCTTCTTTGCCTTGATAAACTCTTTGGTTGCGTTTGCAGTATGCTTCGGGTCATTGTCCATCTGCACTGTGATGCGCCGTCCAATGAGTTTTGAAGCATTTGGCTGAATGTGAGCAGATAATATTACCCGAAACACTTCAGAATTCATCCTGCTGCTTTTGTCAGCAGTCACATCATCAATAAATACGAGGGAACCAGTTCCATTGGCAGCCATACATGCCCATGCCATAACACTACCACCACCATGCTTCACTGATGAGGTGGTATGCTTTGGATCATGAGCAGTTCCTTCCCTTCTCCATACTCTGTCCATCATTCTGGTACAAGTTGATCTTTGCCTCATCTGTCCATTGGCAAACTCTAATCTGGTCTTCCTGTTTTTGAGGCTCACCTATTGTGGTGAACCCTCTGTATTTACTCTGGTGAAGTCTTCTCTTGATTGTTGACTTTGACACAGATACGCCTACCTCCTGGAGAGTGTTCTTGATCTGGCCAACTGATGTGAAGGGGTTTTTCTTCACCTGGTAAAGAATTCTTCGGTCGTCAACCACTGTTGTTTTCCTTGGTCTTCCGAGTCTTTTGGTGTTGCTGAGCTCACCAGTGCTTTCTTTCTTTTCAGAATGTACCAAACAGTGGATATGGCCACACCTAATGTTTTTGCCATCTCTCTGATGGGTTTGTTTTGATTCTTCAGCCTAATGATGGCTTGCTTCACTGATAGCGACAGCTCTTTGGACTTCATATTGAGAATTGACAGCAACAGATTCCAAATGCAAATCCCACACTTGAAATGAACTCTAGACCTTATATCTGCTCCTTGTTAATTAACTAATGAGGGAATAACACACACCTGGCCATGGAACAGCTGATCAGCCAATTGTCCAATTACTTTTGGTCCCTTCAAAAGGGAGGGACCACATATAAAATGTCTTGTAATTCCTACAACGTTCACCTGATTTGGATGTAAATACCCTCAAATTGAAGCTGAAAGTCTGCACTCAAAGCACATCTTGATTGTTTCATTTCAAATCCATTGTGGTTGTGTACAGAGCCAAAATTATGAAAATTGTGTCAATGTCCAAATATTTATGGACCTGACTGTATGAGCAATTTTAATTGAAATTCAAACAAGCATCCTGTGTTCCGTTTTCCTTTTATTCGAGCATCCCTTAAGTAAATTGACATAAAGGGTGGAGTGTTGAACTCCTAATAGAGTATTTGGGTCTGTCAATTTTGTCCCATGGCTGAAGCAAAATGTTTTTTGTCTTATTCTTATTTTACAAAATATGAAAACTTTCTCTCCAGTGGCTGAGGTCCCTATTCGCTACTGTACATCATGTAGATGTCAAGATCCACCCACTGAGTCTCTTTAGTCACGAATAATGCAAAATTTGAAACATTACAACTGTACAAACATTCTGCCATTTTGCTCTTTGAGAGCACAAATACAGGAGCACACCACTAATGTCAACAACACAAGTATAATCAAGCATTTCTGCTCAACTATCACTGAAATGCAGTCGTTTTTGTTGTCACACTTTGCTTATATTACCAATACTAACATGACAGAATGTCCAGGAGCAATGTTTGTGCGAGTCCTACAATGCATTAACTCCTCCTTACTGACTTATGTTGTGAAATGTTACCACAATAATTAAAGTAATTAGTTTGGTATGGTGATGAAGAGTTTGAAAGCGTGTAGGCAGGTTCTTGTATTTATTTTATATTTTTTCTAAAGTATTCATCTTGCATGTCCAGATGGTTTTATTTTACAAAGATTCTATCTTAGAACAACATTTTAAAAATACCATCATATCTATTCACATTTGACAGGAGTGAATCTGTGTCTGAGTGTATGTTTGTGCAGCCAGATGCAATAACAACCTGATATGTGCCCGGTTATTTATACGGTGGTGGTTTGACGCATTGGTGCCAAAGCCAAACGTGACGTCTGAGAACATCATAAACACTGTGTACCCATTGCACTCCACACACACACACACACACACACACACACACACACACACACACACACACACACACACACACACACACACACACAACACACACACACACACCGGAGCCAAAGGTGAGTGTGTGTGTGGAGGGTTGTTGGAGGACATGAGACGAGTGGAGAGGAGGACAAGAAGGTGAGGAGGCTGAAGTTACAGATGGCAGTTGATCTTATCCAGACCCCTAATTTTGGAACTTTTTGTTGGCTGTTAAGGCTCTCATCAAGTGTGCGCTCTGATGTGATTTAAGCAGAGCAGAATTACAGGCCGGTGGCTGAAGACCAAGACCAAATGTGAAGCTCGACCAGGGGCGGGGGGAAGATGTGAAATCACAAGTCCTACTGGGAGGACACTGGAGGTGTGTTTCTGGGAGATGCAGGAATGTGTGCGTTGGGATGCCGGTCACGAGTTTAACAGAATGGAGCTCTTCAATTTCACCTGCAGGTGTGGTTGCCACAGAATGTGTAGAAAGAGAGAGAAGTGTGAAGGAGGCAGAGGCGGATCTGGGCTTTAATCTACACCGTCCAGTTCTCCAGACCCTCCCCCTCTCTCTGCTCTGACAGATGACAACTTTATTATTTCAGATGGCAAATCCAGCCAGCTCCAGTAAGTCTATTAGAGAGCATGTGGGCAAGGCTGAAGCCACAAACATGAATAAACACTCCTTTGTCACCTCGGGGTGCAACACAGGCTTGCTGCCCTGTAATCCATGTTCAGAATAGGGCCGGGTATCAAACCTCAGTACGCTTTTAGTACTGACTGAAATGTGTCTGTAGCACCCCTGCGTATCATATCAGCGTCTACTATTAAATAACAGGTCACGTCGGTATTCTTGTTCCTTATTTAGACCTACATTTTGCCAATTTGAGTGTGTTTTATCCAAGCAAAGTTATTTTACAGCTTATTCAACGTAGACAAGACTTAAGAAGTGTTGTGACTTTTGTTTAAAGACATATGTAGAAAAACATATTTTTTAAAGGAATTGAAAAAATAACTTTTGGTATCGTACTGGTTATCATATTTGCCAAACATTTCATAAGATACCCAGCCGCGGGTAAAAAAACATGGAATGTAGGCGTGTGAAGCACCCAATAACCTCTGACCCTAGGATCTGATGTGCTTTCAACATTGATTTAAATTGATGCATATATATTATCCGATTCAAATTCAAAGCTGCTATGGATTCAAGTCAAGAAATAAATATTGTGATATCTTTATAATATATCATAATCTACACATTCAGTGAAAATGTTGTTCAATGTGTTACAATTGGTCACAACCATTGGAGGCCTGCTTCATAATAGATAATACCATATCATAGAACAGGTCAGCCTTTTGTGTCAGAGGAAATGCAAAACGTAAGCTGATGAATGCTAAAATTAATGCGAAGTTAAGCATCATTTAATGTGATTTAATGCAAAATTATTTATGAAGAAAACCCCCCAAATTATCTTTTTGGGCGTTGTATAAACAAGTAAAACATGTCTTCTATCGATGAGTATTAGAATTGAAATATTATGCCTTGAAAGGTGAACTATCAGAGTCGTGTAATTGTCATCTCTGATTGAGAAAGAACTAAATCGAATTGCCACAAGCTAACCGTGGGAGTGCACAAATTCTGTATGTTGTCAGTGTTTTCAAAGACCATGACAGTGACCGGCAGAGTACCTGTTCGGTTGATGGACATGCTGGACGCCACGGTGCGGGACAGCTTGTTGGCTGACACCCGGTACAGGGAACCCCGGATCCAGCACATGCTGCTTCCTCTCCAGTGCTGGGTGGACGACGGGTGTCGGTCGTGGGGAGCTCGCATACGGCTCTGAAGGAAACTCCTAAGAGGGAGAGGGACAGGAAAAGAAAAAGAGCAATAGATGAAATAATGGATTGGAATACATGTGGAAATTAAGGGATCATTATATTTATTACAACTTTGTATGATTGTAATTATCTGTTAAGCTCCATTTACAAACTGTGTAAACATTTCAGTCATGCCATTCTCTGAGGTGGGACGCTGCGATCTGTTCATCCCTCCCTCAGTTCCACTCCTCTTTTCTCCGTCTTCTCCCTCAAGCTCTTTCACTTTATCTCCCCTCCTCACTTTATGTTTCCCATCCTCCGGTCTCCCCTCCTTCCTCCCTCCCTCCCTCCCTATCCCTTCCTCTCTCTCTCTCTCCCTCCCATGTCACAGCACTCTGTTAAATTGCTCCTCTAATGGAAAGGACGGCAGTGTGGAAATGGAGAGAATTGAAAAGAGGAGAGGAGGAAATCAATGAGATCTAACCCTAACCTAACCTAACCTAACTAACCTAACCCTTCCCTAACCCTAACCTAACCTTAACTAACCTAACCCTAACCCTAACCCTAACCCCTAACCTAACCCTAACCTAACCTAACCTAACCTAAAGGTCTAACCTAAGGTTACCTAACCCTAACCTAACCTAACTAACCTAACTAACCCTAACCTAACTAACCTAACCCTAACCCTAACCCTAACCTAACCCCTAACCTAACCCTAACCTAACCCTAACCCTAAACCTAACCTAACCCTAACCCTAACCTAACCTAACCCTAACCTAACCTAACCCTAACCTAACCCTAACCTAACCCTAACCCTAACCCTAACCGAAAAAAACCCTAACCCTTAACCTAACCCCTAAATAACCCTAAAAAATTAACTAACCCTAACCCCTAAGTCTAACCCTATATCACAGGAAGGACCTAGAGACTCTAACCCTAGTACCATTGGAAACCCGTGCCCTAACCTAACCCTAACTATAGATGTAACGTTAGAAAAAAGTTTGTAGGATCTTCAGAAAAAATGTTATTCAAAAAGGCGTCTTGATCCTTTTTCATTTTTTGCCCGTTTCACCCCCTTCCCGAAGTCCTACAGACTCGGGGTCAGTACCATTCGATCGGGCTTGGCCTAATTAGTGGGGGCGGAGACCGTTTCCAGGCTCTACCACATTCGGAAGAGGTGTATTTTCAAAAGGATCAAGAAATTAGTGGACACGGAGACCACTTCCAAGTCTCTACCACCTTCAGAAAAAAGTTATTCA